>NW_010231949.1:13632-124934 GCF_000690775.1 Eurypyga helias | reverse complement strand
AGCGGCACATGGGCTCACGGGCTCACTCACGAGAGACAGGGACGAGGGAAAGCCAGCCTGGACCTAATCCATCTTTATGCCCCAAATCGGCCGGCACTGCTGAATTGATTGCATCAGGATACGTTCCCACACCAGTCAAAACAGATGTTCGCACAGTAATTCCAGCTCACAAGGGGAAAAAAATAACCAAAGATTTCAAGATGGGATTAAGGAAGTTACAGTAGATAGAAACAGAAACTGTTACATTTGGAAAAGGGTGCTACAGGTGAGAAAGGGCAGGTTTTGGAGATTTACAGGAGCTAAAACAGCTTAGTCACAGCATCCACGTGAAGAGACAAGATGCCCTTGTGTTTTATTTTCCAGTCTATTTTTAGAGGTTTGCTACTGAGGAGCACGGAGATCAGAGTGCTGTATTTGAATTTCCCCACATTTTGTGCACGTCCCAGAGCCAAGCTGATCTCTAACCTTCTTCACTGTCATTCGTGGTGGTGGCATTCAAATTTAGAGCTTGATCCTGCCTGCCAGTGCATGACAGACATTGAATCTGATTTTGTAAGATAGGCAGTGATGTGAGCCAAGTTTGGCAGGACAAGACTGAGCTCTTATTTTGTTTCATCTAACTGTTTCAGTGAGGCAATCTCGGTCTTCTTGTCATGCTGTGTGGAAGTGCAAATTTAGATGTCACAGAGATTTTAAAATCAGAGCTGGCAAACCACACACACAAAAAAAAAAGGTTGGCTCAGCTGGCTTAAATCTTACTCTGGATTTTAGTTAAGTCAGATACCAAAAGGATTTCTTCTCTAATACACAGGAAATAATGGACTTAACCGAGTTAAGTAAGGCTGTTACAGTGGTCATTCCTCCAGTCTGAAAACACATTCACATCATAGTGACACAGGACTGAGCAGAGCATTTGGATTAAGCAAAAAACCACCTGAAGTTCCAGCCATTCCTTAACCCAAAGCTTAATTTTTCCACTTTTGCTTATCTCTGCTTTGTGCAGGTTTGGTTGCAGTCAGACTTGTATGTGGCCAGACTTCATGAAATAAGTTTCTTGTGCTCAGTGGGGTGAGAAACTTCTCATCAGAAAGATTCCTTCCCCCCCACCCCTCCTCCCCCAAATTTATCACGACACTTTTTGAGAGAGAAATTCATTTTCAGCCATGATAGCTCTGTACTTTTTCTTCTAGGGCTGAGTGTGCTCATCTCCCTTTTTACTCATTTTCCCTTCTGATGAGCATCAGGTATTGCAGTGAAGAGGTGAATAAAAGGGAGCACAACACTGAAATGACTTAATGTGGTTAAAGTATTTGGACATGGCATATGTGAACACAATTAGCACTGCCTAAAAATAGTTCTAATGATGAACAGGTCTATGCAGTGGTGTGTCATAATTTGCCCAATATAACTCTTGTCTCTAGATGTACCTGACTGCTCTCTGCTTGGCTGATCTTCGACTTCAGAAAGCGCCATCCTAACAGAGGAGGTCTTATAGAATGAAAGCTTGTAGCCTCTTTTCCCCTTTTTCAATTTGTTTCAAAATTCATTACAGATTGCTTCAAATTAGCTGGAATGTTACAGCTGCATATTTCAAATGCAGAAGCAGTGCTTATATAGACTCTACTAAAAATTATTTCTTCTGAAAGGCGTATGCATGACCATTCATTTCAGGATAATTTTTACCATTTCCTTGATTGTCAGTCCATATCCAGAAGGGAGAGAGAAAAGTCCTACACATTATTAAAAAGATCGTCTTCAAATGCATTCTTTCTGTCATGTTTCTGTCTACTGTTAAAGAAATGAAGCATGATTTTATGACTTAGAAAAATAAACCAATTCCTAATGCGATTTATGTAGGGACACGGCCACACCAATTGCCTTTGGCCATGTAGATGGACTTTTGTCCTGCTGCAATGACAGCATGGATTTGGCTAGTCCTATATTGCTGTGTTGCAGACGATCCTGCCACAAAGAGGCATTTAGAGCACTGAGCCCTAGCATCCCTCGGTGTATACGTGACGAGGAGGCAGCAGAGGCACATCTGTCCCCACCGGAGCTGTGTGTACCCCTAGAATTAGCCTCCAGCTTTCCAGTTCAGCTATGGCCAGGCTAATACTGGGGAACAGACAGGTACACCGGGGCCAGCAGCCCACCCTGGCTCTCCCCAGGCTGCCGTGGGCAGGGGGCAGGCCCAGGACCCCGGGGAGGGCTACGGGCTGGGTGGGCTGCTGTCGCCCTGTGGGGCTCTGGGTGGCGAGCCAGACCAGGCTGCCGAGACTTTTATTTTACTGCGCTGAAGCTGTTCCTGGTGAACTTTCTCGAGGCTGCTCTTCCCCTGAGGTCTCCTGTGAAGAGACACAGCTTTCTGTTTGTCTTGGCTGCCTGCGGAGGGGCCGGTTTCAATCACACGGCTCAGACCCTGCAGGGCCAGCCTGTCCCCATCCCTCCTTAAGGAGGGCAGCCACTGGCAGGCAATCACTGCCTTTGGTCTTCCCTTGGCGTGGGGTGCAGGAGCGAAATGAATGAACGCGAGAGGATCGCTCGCTGCCTCCTTGTGCACTGTGTGCGGAGGGTGCCGTCAGCACGTACCTGCTGCCGCAGGGGGGTAGCCCTACAGTTCTTACGGGTTTTCAAAAAAGTGCTGAAGTTGGGTCTTTCCTTTTGAGATAGAGCAGGGGCTGGAGTGCAGAGCCATGTCCCTGGGAGTGTGTTCGGATTGCTTCTTCATCTTCTGTTTATACAATTTTACAAAATTTTGGCAGGAATCAAGAGCACATACCAGGGTGTTGGTTTTTATGAATCCCATGGGATGTGAAAGTCAAGCTGACTGGATGAACTTTGGTTACATATTCCAGACAAGCACAATGACTCTATTTATTCAGACTTGGCAGCCAGAATGCAGATTGACTCTGCGGGTAATAAATTTTCACAGCCACAAAACTTCAGCAGCAACCAACCTGATCCCACACAGAAAAAAATGCATACAAGGAAGCAGACTTGGGTTGCAAAAATATGTTAGATTATTATTCCATGTATGCGTACCAGTCAGTTAATTTATTTGGCCACTGATTGACATGAATTGCACAAATGATGCCAGGGATCTTTTTCCCCTTAAAGGAACTACTTTCGATTACAAAATTTTCATATTGTAAAAGGACAAGTAGGAAAAAAAAAAAAGAGAGTTGTTCATATTACAATTGACAATCTCCTTCTAATATTTCACCCAAGACTGATTTAAGTTATCCAGTGACCTCTATGGAGAAGAGCAGGGTATTATAATGGGGACTGTTTCATGTGCCATGCCACACTTCAAGGAACCAAATGGCAATAACTACTACAATCAGTACTCTGAACAATCTTAAGTACAATTTTGACATCTTCATGCTACAAAGCTTCAGATGCTTGCTGGGAGAGATGATGATGAAATTATTACTCTATGTGTTATAAATCAAAATGAATTGGCTCTTTAACTTGCAGATTTATGTTAACTACCTTGGTATCTGCTAATTGCCTGCTCTTCAGATATTGATTGGGGATTAAAAAGTATATTTTCTTCAATCTGTGTGATGTAAAATATGCCAACAGGAAATTTTCCCTCTGCATATTAGATCCTATGATCACTGCCTGTAAAATTAAAACGATCAGTTTAAATGGATAAACTATGCTCATTAAAGAGGAAAAATACATTTATGTAATTAAAATTAAGAGACTAATATGTGTGGATAATGTAATTACTGTGGGCGCACACACACACAGCTCAAACCCAGCCTCTTTTGCCTCTCCTGGGTCTGTGAATCTCAGTACTTTAATTGCTGGCACGGAGGGAAGGGTTGGGAATGCCTTGCCCACTGCTGGTCCTGAAGCTCTTAATCATGCCTCTGTCTTGCATTTGGCCTCCCTTATCCATGGCTCACATTCCTTAGGTCAGTCACAGCCCTGGGAGGGCTGGAGCACCTGTCCCCCTTTGCACTGCTATGGAACTTCCTATTCGCTGCTCGGCGATTTCAGACACAAATGCATAATCTCAGAAGTTCCAAAGTCTTTCCCCTAAACTTCCCTGTTTAGAAATTAGCAAAATAAAAATCTTCCCAGCTCTTATACATCTCATCCTTCAGCTCTTAGAAATTGGACTACTCAAATGAGTCTGATATTGCTTGAAGATCAATTTATTACATTAAGAATATCTGGGAATCACTCAGGTACTGTTCCTATCCCTTCATTTTTTTCTTTCCTGTTCCCGAGCTCAGGAGGAGAGCTGAGATTTAAGAGCCTCTGAATTAGGAAGTAAAAGGAAACTGACATTTAGACACAGATCCATGTTGTAATCTGTGCATATATTGGCAGAGAGGGTCTGTGTTACTCTTTTTGGGGCCTATTTCCTGCTAGGTAGATGGAAACGTAGTGTTTTGTTTATCCAGCAGGCATATTTATTTAGGATTGTTCGCTAAGCAAAGCTGCAGGTCTCAGCTGAGGTTGTGCAAAGCCTTTCATATAGAAGAGCCAGGCTGTGCCTCCAGAGATTTTTATCTGTACAGTCAAGTTAGAAAAATTGTGACTAGGGAAGGGGACTAAATCACAAAGTAATTGTGGAAGGTTGTCCATGCTAGGGCCCGTGGACATTAGAAGCTAGGCCCCCATTAGGAGCTAGGGCTTCTAATGGTCTTAGAAGTGAGAAATGGGATCTCAGCTCTGCTCGTTGCTCTGCGGGTGGCAAACCATGTCCTGTCTCTGACGAGCTTGTTCAAGCACTGAAGTGAAAGACTCAGGCTTTATTAGCTGTATCTTAAAGCTCTGGTTACTGAACGAAGACCTTATGTAGCACACATAATGCTGAGCAATCCAGTGAAAAATGCTAACAGTTGTAAGTAGTAGTGCTAAAACAAAGGTACCGTGTAAGAACATCCATGTGGCAGTACTTTACCACGATCCCTTCTCTGCCTAAACTTACTGATGTTCTTTTCTCCTGCATGATATATACTTTCACATGTCCTTTTCTGCTTTTTATGAGGCAAACCAGAATTCCAGTTTTTTGGCTCTACCAGCTGGATTCACACTTACATTCGTTATGCAGGATGCCATCTCCCTTCCTATCTGGACGACAAACCATCTCTCCTGACCACCGAGTTCTCCCTCCTGCACCACCCAGCCCCTCGCTGCAAGCATTTCGGCACCTTGGTGTGCCATTGATATTCTTCAGACATCCCTTCTGTCCCTCACTTTACTGTGCCCTATGCTGTCTATGCGCTGTATTTTAAACTATCTAGACAAGCAGGAAGAGTAATTAAATGTGAAGTGTTTCAAGATGAAATACATTAAACAAAAAGCAATTGTATAAATATGTAAATAATTGAATCTGTGTGCTGAATCTTCTAAGCACCAAGACGCTTTGCTCCAAATAGATGAAATAATGGTTTAGTATAAATATTAAAAGGTTTTGACTTACCTGTTGTTTGGAATATATTGCAAAATAGAGACTTCTAATAAGAGTTTAAAAAAAATCTGGAGAGCTTCATGCCTACATACCTAGAATTATTTGCCCAAGATACTGAATTTCAGAAGTCTAGATAGCTCCAGTTATCCTTGACTGAAATAATTACATTTGAAATCCATATTATATCCAGGTCTGGATCCATCTGTGTGATGCAACCAGGGGCAGTACTGCCTTCATGCGCTCCGGTGAAGGCACGGGACGTGCATTTTGGTGTAAGAAGGAAGGGAAGTGGCTTTTGCCCTCTCATTCCCAACCAAATCACCCATGCCAGTATACTGAGAAGGAGAGAGTGTGGCATAGCATTGCTTGGCAACGAGGCACTTGGCCGGCCATAGGGAAGTCAAGATCCAGCCCTATTCTAGTGAGTACTTAATTATTTAGACAAAACACAACAATGTTTTAAGGAAAAATTGGAAGACATCCCTCCCCCTCCCCCCGATAAAACCCAGCTCTCCTGACACATGGAACACTTTGGCTGACTTTACCTGATCCCAGTCAGGTAGTTTGGGGTTGTTAAAACTCAGGCAAGTGCCCTAATTGCTGTGTATGGAGTGAACCAAATGCACAGCCAAGGCTTTCTCTCAGCTGTCCTCAGCTTTCTTAGCATGCATGGGCCACGCTGAGACAGGACCGCAAATGCACAGAGCAGAGGCGAGGTCTGGGGGGATGCCAGCGAGGTTCTAGGCAGGGAAGAGGTAAGCAGACCAGCAGCTAATCCCTGGGGCCAGCTCATGCTTGCAAGGTTTGGCCTCAACCCTTAATCCAGAATTCCTGTTTCTCCCCTCCTTGATCGCCCTTTAAAACAAACCAAAATCAAATCAGAAGGAGACTGATACAAAAACCTCCTGGGTCACATCAGGGTAATAAATCAAGAGCACTGCAGACTGTTCCCCACCAACACAGCAGTTAGCACACACGGGCTGGCTCTGAGCAGCAACATCTGTTACTCCAGTTACAGTACTGCCATGTATTTTGATAACCTTTATGTATGTTTTGAAAAAGCATTAGCAAAATATTTGCAGTAGCTCAGTCTGGACATGAAACTCGATGCAAGTGACTTGTCAGTTGTCCGGTTCTTACCTGGTCATTCTCTTCTTCGTCGCTGCTTAACTTAAGGTCATCTTCTAGCATTCTGGAAAGAAAGCAGTAGAATAAATTATAATTTACCAAAATCCTTTAGATCTGATGTCTTGTCTGAGCTACTGTAAACATTTAATAACTTAAATAGAAGGAAAAAATATTTTATCCCAGTAACTCTGCAGATGTGACACTTTCTTTATAATTTTTCTTATCCAGTTGCTATCAATGAACTTCTTAATTTATTTCTTACTATTACGGCCTAAGGAAAAATGTTTACTAGAGTAATAATGGATTTTTCAAAGATTCTTGCTATTACAATCACTGACAAACCATTTCTATATGCTAAAAATAATATTTTTGATGCTGACAGGTCAGTAGTCTCTCTGAAAGGAAAATTTTGCTCCATTTGGCTTTGAGCTTACAGAACAGAAGTAGATATTTACACTGGCAGTACTGCAGAACAAAATAAGATTAAGTGATGTTTCCCAAAGGCCATTTTTACTTTATTGCATGTTTGATGCAAAACTGACATTGACTGAAACAATTAAAAGTAAAATATATTGTCTCAGTGCACAAGAGTACCCATAAGGATTTCACCGTCATATAAACATAGAAAATAAAGCATCTTTTCTAATGGGGATTTCATCCTCTCTTCCCATAGCCTTTCCTCAACTTGCTCAAAGTGGCTCACAAAGAAGAGGAGTTTGTTTTTATTTCCATGTGTTTTTTTACAAGCTAGGGTTAAGTAGCCAGCAGTTAAAGGAGTTGAAGAGATGCAAAGATTTCCCCCAGTGCTTGGAAGGTTTTCAAGAATGGGAACTAGCTTTAAAAAAAACTCCTCTGCAATAATAATAATAATAATTCAGAAAGTTGCTAATTTTTCTTGCGTTCTGGGAAAAGAGAATCTGTAATTTCATCCTGACTTCAGAAGAAAGCTTGGTGAGCAATTCAAACACATCCTGTGATGTGGGTGGTCCCCGGAGTGTAAATATATCAAGAAGACATATGTAGTAATTTCAAACCACCTCCTTGCACTTGTGCCTAGATCTTCCAAGAGTGTGCCTGAGAAGCGTGACTCTTACATGGGCGACATGGTGTGCCGTGTCTTAAAAGAGCACCGAGCCCAACCACCCTCTCCTCAGCTCCTCACTATACATACAGTCCCTGCCTGTTGCTGCCATCACAGCTGCTCCCCTACTTCCCCACAGCACCTTTTGGGAAATGTAGGTGTGTAAGGACAGGATCGGGGGTCAAAGCAGCAACTCCCACTATTTCATCACTTAAAGACTCTTGTCTTGCTTTTTTCCCCACATTTCCTTCTACTTGTGCCAAGATTTTTCCTCCATAAAAACAACATAAATTCAGCAAAATCTCATTGCAATGCAGACACCTCAAATATACAGGACACCCATTGAGTTAGGGGGACGACAATCTCACAGCAAGACTTGCCCGCGTTTGATCCAGAAATATGTCCATAGGCAGGAAAAAACACACCCTGACATCTCCCGAGGAATCAAAAACCCCGTTGGCCTTATCGATGCAACCGTTGGCCAGGATAACAAGCCCTGCTGAGAAGTGGGCAAACAGGACAGGTACGGATGACATGGGATATAGCTCCTACGAGCTAAAATATGTCAGAGAGGCAAAGCTTACTGTGAACACTGCAAGATCCACATTGGCTTTGGATCCCAACACTTACAGGGATCAAACAACCTTATAATTGCTCATGTTTTTAGTTAGTTCTGTTTAAGGCATCCCAAAGAAAATAGTACTTGAAAAAAGAAAAATGAGATCTGGGACTGGGCACTATGTAATTAAATATGTTGAAATCTGCACTGACAGTGATTTAACCAGAGAGATGTGCTTATTGTGTGAAAAACAGAGCACCCAAGGTGTCACTGCCTGTTCTCCCTTGAGTTTGAGTGCGTGAATTTCTGCTAGCAAGGTGGTAGTTAAGTACGTTGTTTAAGATTCAGCAATTTAGATCTTCACCTAAACAGAAGCTGGAAAATCAAAAGCATATAATGAAATGTTCTAGGTCATTCTATGTATTTATTAGTGCCTTGGCTTTTTGTATCAACATAAAAAAAAAGTGGATCGTGAGTCTGTAATTAGAAGCAACCATGATGCTTTGAAGCCTTCAGGTTGTGTGGAGGTGTGAGTGGAGATAAAGTGAGGGACAAGGAGCGCAAGCAGAAACCATCCACACAAAAGGAGCAAGAAACCTCAGTGCTGGCCCATCAACCTCTCCTTGCTTGTATGTTTTAGCCTGTCTTTATTTTTCCTGTCTGTTTCTCATTTCAGACGCACTGCTCTCCAAGAAAAGCAATGCTTGCCCGGGGCTCACAGCCCCTTTTGGAACTACTGTCAGCGCACAAACAATCTCCTAACGCTGAGAGTAGGAAAAACCAGGTCATCATAAAATGCTTGCTTGCTTGCTTTTTTTCCCTAGAGTGGGATCTGGCTTGCCTGATCCATGTATTTGTCACAAGGATGTATCAGACTGAGAAAGCTTGCCAATGCAGAGGTCTACTTTGCAAAGGCAGGAGCTGTGCAGGTATAACTGCCATGTCTAAAAGCCTTCATGGGTTCCCAGACTGCTTTCACTGTCAGGTGAGGCCTCAGCCCTGACCTACAAAGCTACACCGAGAGCAGGACACACTGTCACCGGCAACTTCAGCTTCCCCTGCCAGCAGCCTGGGAGAGGGAGGCTCCTTGGACAGCAGGCAGCTCTCACAGCCCAGGCTGAAGCACACCTTGGGCTACAGGGACTCCAGTTTGCGTCATAAAGAAGCTAGATCAATTTTGAGTCTGGACACTTTTGAGGAACACTTCTCCTCAACAACTCAATTCCACCATGATAACGATGACGGTTAAAAGGAAAAGTCCGTAACTGGACCAGCAACCCCACTTGAACAGAGGAAGAACAGCAGAGAAGTACTTTAAGCTCACAAGAGGCATTACATTAATTTGTAATTTATCTGAAAAGCACTTTGGCACAGATTCAGCACAGAATGAGTTTTGGTAGACCCTATGTTAGCAGAGCACTTCAGATTATGTTTAAATCAATGCCTGCTCGGGACAGAATTTCTTTATGCGTTCTGGCAAACTAGTACAAGGATAGACAGACACATACAAGCTCATGTGCAAACACAGCCTATCTACAGCTATTTTCTCTAACACCTTTTTCAGAATACACAAAATCCAGGCCAGTAAGTGACATGGTCTGTGGGCTTTAAGATTTTTCAAAATGGACTTGGCTTTGATGCTCTCCAGCACTGGTGAAAAGATAAGTAAATATAAGTCTGCAAACAAAAGCTAGAAAAATGAAGTGGTGGTACTCGAAGCAGCTCCGAAAAACAAACACCACCACTCAGGGCTTCTGCACTTGAAAAGAGTGCGTACGGTCAGCAAGTCACTTTGCAGAACCAAATTACACATTTTAAGTGAAACCGTGAGGTCGCAGAGGCAGTGAGGGGTGGGAGGCTCGGGCGGGAGTGCTCACTGCACTCTAATTAATGCATTTGTTCCTTTCTCTGCAGAGAATGTGACAGGTAGAGACATGATGAAAGGAAATGAGGATGAGTTTGGGATACTGAGAAATGCCTCAGCAAGCCAGCTGGTTTCTTTCTTCAGTAACCAATTAAGGGGTTGCAGCCTGGGGTGCTGGGCCACTCAGTCATGGTGGGAAAGGAGGGGGGTGAGGGGTTACCTACACGCAACAGAAAATAGTCAGAAAGTTTTCTAGAGGGCACTGATATCCAAAATCTGGCGATTTCAATATGTGACTGCCTGTCCAAATCTCCTACATAGCTTATGAGAAAGCCTAACCTGTTTTATCTGGGGGCTGCTCACTGCATCAGTTCCTGGGGTGTGGTGACCATGTGGGACCACTGCAGAGGAACCTGCAGGACTTTTGGTCACCCCAGCATGTTCAAGGGCCAGGATGTGCTCCTGGTCAAAAGTACCCAGAGTTTGGGATGACAGGCCATCGCAAGCTGCCTGCGAACCACCTTGCTCAAAGGGAATGGTCAGGTTGAGACTTGCAGCTTCACTGTTTTGTCTGTCTGTCTTTTTTCCCCCGATTTGTTGTTGCTGGAAAGTCAAGTCCCAAGCAAGGATTATTTTCAGCCTCGGCCAGAGCCCAGGGGATAGCAGGAAGACATCTAGTTTCCCCTCCAGGAAGTATCATCAAAGTAACATCAAGTTTCAAGTGTGAGGGTAGAGCCAGGGCCCAGGTCGAAGATTTTTGGGTGTGGAAGAGCTGGAGGAGAAGGAGCTGCTGGAGAAGGAGATGTCGATGTTTCAGTGTGTGGGGGAGGTGGTCTTCAACAGCCAGTTACAAATCGGTTGCAACATTAACGTCTGGAGCCAGACTGAGACTCCTCCAGCGTAGCCCTGCTTAGGAGGATATCTATTTTCTTCCAGGGTGAAGACACAGCCCCACATGGGAATTATCCTTCACATCTGCTGGTGCACATGAAAGAAGCAGCAGGCATCACACCTTGCGTTTTACTTTAACCTCTGATACATTTCACATTCCTTGGCTTAATGAATTCTTTCCTTCCCCACTGCAAATTACTTATTGAGGAGTAAAACTCTCAAAAAATGCCTCTGCAGTTTTGTTTTGTGATTAGAGTGTTTCTTTTTTGGCACATAAAACAAAGGGCAAGAGAAAAGGCCCTGAAGATTTTCAAGAGATGTTATGAAAATGAGGAGCAAACCCCTCCTTGTGTTCCTCTAGTGGTCTAAGCTACTATATGAGATATGGTTTTCATGAGAATTTTAATAATTAGAACAAAAAAAAAAGGAAAGGAAAAATTTTGATAGTAATTAAATTATGGCTTTAGGAAAGAACATGAGAGCATGCCAGTGGTTTGCAAGCCCAGGGCACAAATATATGTACGTTGCAATTGTCATTTAAATAAATTCAGAAGTCACCATCTTTGCAATTTGTGAAAGATCTCATGAATGTGTTAATCTGATCAAGTATATTGTTCCATTTTAATGCTAGGCAGCATCTCAGTCAGAATACCATGTTTATTACTGACTTTTGTGATTTCTGCTCATTATGGAGGGAAAGAACTTCAGTAGTGGAAAAATACTTTGATTTTAGCTGAAGAGGAACCCCACAAAGCAAAGAGTTGTGATGAAATATGAAAATCAGATAACTGAGTGCTCATTCGAGTTTATGCAACCACAATGGTTCATCTGAATGAGACAGGTTTTGGACAATTATCTTATATTTTAATGCACAATATTTACATTTTATTTTCTTTCTCATAAATGCATAGTGACCTTTCAAGAACTGGACATTAGTTTCAATATGAAACCCAGACAGAAAATAGATATTATTCTTAGTAGCAGTATGCTAGAAGGCTCTCAGACATTCTCCAGATGTTTAAAGTCACAACTGATAGAATCATCAGTTGATGTGCTGATACAGAAGATAAGTATTGCTTCACATTGTAGAAAACCAAAACAAAACCTTCCTGGAGGCCCAACACTGTGCAAGACCTTTAACTCTTCTTCCCAGCAAAATGAGAGAGAACGCCAGGTGGGAATCTGCCGTTCCTGTCCAGACTGTGCCCTTATGTTACTGGGATTATTTCAGCTACGAGTGGTCACGTACATAACATGACTTAAGCTCCAGTAAAACAAAGGTACCTTCGGTTTCTGGCTGTCTTTGGTTGCTTTCTGAAAGAGAAATGCAACGAAAAACGTGCTTGGTAAGATGTACGGAGAATTCATAAGAAACAGATGAACAGGTTTCCTTCCTTACAAAATAAAGAAAACAAAGAAAAGGGAAACTAGTGTTATTGCTATTACCTTGGTTACTTACACATAGCAAACGGCCAGTTATATTCGCTAACTACCTACAGCCAAACCATGTCTTTCAAATAGCTTTGTTTACTAATCCTAAATATAGGAGTAGCTGTTTTTATACAGTAGTAATTTTTAATTAATTAGATTCTGATTGCTGAAATTATTTTTCACTTTAGTGCTATAACTGATGCAAATGTTTCACTTTAAAAAAGCTCATGCATTTATATTATCTGAGAAGTGTAGTATTTATTCATGTTTTTTACGAGATAAAGTCAAAAGCTTATGGATTGAGGTAAACAACAAGATCAAGAGGATATTTTATAAATGCTGTAATAGAGCTTTCAGCAGGCTTGTAAGACCTCTGCAAGCACTGCTTGCAGCATCTAAAATTCAGTCTGAATATATGATGTTTAAGTTGTAAAAAAACCCTCAACAAACAGTTTGTGCAAGTTCTGCTACACAGAAACATGCAGGAAAACATGATTATATAGAATACCGTCAAATCTAATTAAAAACAGAGGGAGAAGTCCAGTAAAATCAGGCTGGTGAAATATTAATGTACTTAATGCTGGAATGAAGCATATATATCAATGTGAGATTTAATTCCAGAGCGTAGAATTTAAATGCCTGAGAAACAGACTCAGTCTATAGAAATAGAATTAGCAATTCCAATAAAAAATAGATGCTCTGAAGGAAAAGTTTTCTGTCCTTGGCTTGAATCCATCTAGGCTGCTCTATACCGCTCTCCAAAACCATTTAAACTGGCTAAATGCTCTGCTAAATTCCCATTACACTGGTGGTCTCATTAGAAATGCAAGGCAGTCCTCTCCCAGTGATACAGCCATCACTCTCTCCTATGAGCAGAAGTTGAAATAAGGTTTCCTGCCCCAGTGAGCGACTGTGTTTGCCCCCGTGATGTCTTCCTCCTGAAAAGAAAGGGGGAACAAATGCAATTGAATCATAACCTGAATTTTCTAACTTCCTGGCAGGGTGGCAAGAAAGTGCCCCACAGTCCACAGTGTTTCCTGAGAATGATGTTTGGGCAGAAGGACCCAAAGTACCTCCTTAGGAATGTGAGAAATTCCCCAGAAAAGCAGGGAAATGAACATGTGCGAGCCCACTCCTCGAGTGCAAAGGCCACCTAAAATGCATGAATGCTCAGAGGGAGGGAAGAGTGATGAGCATCATACTGGAAGCTCATGCCTAAGCACCCGCCTAAGTAGTCCAATCACTCTGAGGACTTACTGAAGTTTCATGGCTAATCATGCTCTGTGTGACAGGAGGAAACACGTTTGGGGAACAGAAGTTTTGAATGTGCCGTTTGCAATTTTCCAATCCATTTCTTGCTTCCCTGCCCCTGCTCCCCCCAGGCTCTCTGGGTGTGATTAGCAGTTATTTACTAACTCTCTCCGTCTGATTTCCTAGCAATTGCGGATACTGCCATCTACAAAATATTCATTTCAAATGCGAAATGAAATAAGAGTGCATGAACCGTGCTACCGCCTGTGTGTCAGCTGCTGCGGCAGAAATCTTGGGGAATTCAATGTGTCTGACACAGAACTGCCGCTGCCAAGTCTCCCCGCTGAAGGTGCAGCATCTGATTTTGTACTCGGGGATTATTTCCTTACAAATAGCCTCCTTCTGCTTAATGCCCAGCATTACAAGCATCTGTCCTCATGCTGGAGTCAACATCCGGCACATTTTTATGCTCGTGCTCCCTTGCAGGTGACTGCAGTCATCCGTGTAACGCTGTCCGTTCATTCCGCAGCGATGATACCCAACGCTGCGGTAGTGTTTAGTCCCGTTTCGCTGGTTGGGCAAGGGAAATGAGATCATTTCGGCTAGAGGTTCTTGAACTTTGCTGCACCGAAATGTATCATCAAAGCGATGGGGAAAGTGGCAGCTCTGCATCCCTGTGTGACACCCTGGGCACTGCCCTGCCTGTCAGTGTTATCTCTCTGTGTCAGGGCAGCCCGCTGGCACTGGCTCCCAGCTGCCAGCTCACCTGCACCTCTCAAGCATTTTCAGACAGGCAGCTTCCCAGGGTAGCATCCCCACTTAAAAATGGAGTCAGGAGAACATTCCTTGTTCTGGAATATACAACATCATGTTGGTTTCTTTCAAGACTCCTTTGCCTAAAGTGAGGCCAAATTAGTAAATTATTCAGACTATCTGATAACCTGGTCCATCCTCACTGTTTCTTTCCCATCATCCTCCACAAGGTTTTACCACTGATGAATATAATTTCCTACCACATCCCAGCTAGCAGTGCTGATCCTCGTACTCAGCCCTGTACAGCTACTCACAAACATGCCCCTTCAGGCAGGACCCCTTACTGGCATATCCTTCAGAACTGGTTGAAGCTAAGATATTTTTAATTTGCACTTAACTGATATTGAATGCAATACATTTTAAAAGCCTTACAAAGGTCTATTGCAGCTTTGTTAGTAGCTCTACCAACCCAAGTTGCCAGCTCCTAACAGAATGAAATCAACTTTGGTTGATAAGAACTTAGATTTCTTCCCTTGAAGTAAAACCTTGAGTGTCAGTAATTATGCTCTTATCCTTCAGTTCCTTAGCGGTAGTAAAGGAACCCTGTCAGGGCTTCCACCAAACTTTGTGTGCAGTAGTATGTGCCAGGCAACCTGCCCTTAAACTTTCTTCCTTGTCCTTTTGGCCTTTTGCACAGCATTAGCTATCTCCTGGGCTTTACCCCACACTTCAAGGTACATCGCAAATAACCCTCAGATTTTAGCCAGTGGCCTCCATAAGGTAGCATGGAAGATCTGAGGCTTAGGATACTTGTATCCGGGGTAACTGATTTTAAATAATTGATTCTCTCTAGACACAGCTCAGACTCCTGCCTGTCTACTAGGCACCTTTTTCTCATATAAAAAAATATTTATTGACTTCAGTATTATAAACAGCTTTAATATTTCCAGCTAATAAGGGGCTATTGCTAGATTTTTCTTTTTTTTAAATTATTATGATTGTTGTTCTTTCTATACTCGAAGAAAACCCTTATTCTCATTGTCCTTGAACTTTCCCCTGGTATACTCCACTCCTTTTATCCATCTTCAGTATTTTATAATTTCTCTTTCAGATTGATTGTTATCTTCCCCTTTCATGTTGCATGTATTTTATATTTCATCTCTATTGAAGAGATTTCTTCTTCATTTCTAATTGCTACCTTTACTTCACCACTGTAGCTGAGCTAGCTTTCAACAAAGTTGGGTTTTTCCTTGATTGTGGAAATGCAGCCTTGTGCTAACTTAACAAGCTCTGCTTAAAAATATCTGAA
Organism: Eurypyga helias; assembly: GCF_000690775.1. NCBI lineage: Eukaryota > Metazoa > Chordata > Aves > Eurypygiformes > Eurypygidae > Eurypyga > Eurypyga helias. The sequence continues at coordinate 109,236 of NW_010231949.1, read as the reverse complement.
CTTCCTTGTTTCTAGTTTTTTCTACCCCACCAGTTTCTTGCCAATGATTACTTCCACTTTGGGACACTATCCTTTCCCTGCTGGGACTGTGCCACAGAGACCACCCAGCACCTTTATTTTAATGTAATGGCTGGCCATGCTGGACGCCTGGTGATATTTTCAAAACTAAGACCTCTGGCAAGCGCCTGATGAATCTGCCTACGGGGTAGCTCCATCCCCTCCTGTAACTGGAGTTGATATTCCATGATATTCTGGGTCTGGGATAAAGAAAATAATTGTCCTATATCCCTAGCTGGAGCTCTTTTCATGTCAATAAACGCTAAAGGAAGGGAGGAACAGGCTAATTCGGTCCCTCCCAATGGCACACACCTGACAGGCAGATATGGAGAGGCTATTGCAGAATATATATGGTACTGAGTGTTGGGACAGGAACATATGGGAACTATACCTGCTCCATAAGCTCCCGAGCTCCAGCCAGTAGAAGCACAGCTGTGAAAGACACACCAGGACCCCCAAAGTTTTCAGCATTTCCTTTTAAATACTTTTCCTAGCTATTTCCTGGAAAGCCACTCTATGTATTTTATTCAGTGCCGTCTGCAATACTTATAGCTTCATTTAGTTTTAATATAGTTATAAATGGGCTGTAGCGGCCTGCTTCTTTTAATAACTAAGTAAATGAAACCCTGTCTGTAATAATAAATGAACCATCCATCTGGGAGGCCTCCAGTAAAAATTTCAATAGGTATTTATTGCTCCTTTATGTAAACAGTACTCTGGACAATACAACTGATTATACTCTCTGTCAGCCCTGTCAGGAAGGAGACAGTATAGTTTTGGACAAGGTTCCATAGTGTACACACTGAATTTACAGGTTTATTTGACTAGATGGAGACAAAATGATTAAAACAAGCAAATCAACAGACAAGAAGACAGTTGGATACTGTGAAAGGGAGAATACGATTTCATTTAAAGATATGGGCTGCAAGGATAAAACATAGAAAATTGACGGGTCCGTGGTGCAACAGTCTCCTCACAACCCCGGATGCTTCACAGACACCCTCCTAAACACAACCAACCCCCCCCCTCCCTTACCCCACAGAAGTGTAAGGAGTTTCACTGTGAAATTAACACTTTACAGAGACATTAAAATATGTTGTGCCCTTGTGAGTTCTCATGGTATGGAAGAGCAGTGCCTTGGGAGAATCCCTGACCAGGGCACAAGGGTGGCAAACTACGCTATCCATTCCCAGGGTTCATACCTTTAATTCATGGACACTGTTGCTCACACACTGAAAAGGGCAATAGCCCAACACTTCTGCAGTAACGAAATTTTAATTAAAAAAACCTCATTGCCAAAATCATCTTCATACCACTATTATATTCCTAAATACATACCATTACATTCTGCTATTGCTGAAATAACACAATGTCAGAATATACTGTCAAATAATTAATTCAGTGTGTAGCAAGAGGGAAAAAAAACCCCAGAAACAAGGGTCTGAAAGACCTGAAAGCTCACGTATGGTCAGATTGATGTACCATCACTTGATGCTGAGAGGTAGGCTGTAGAGAGTTCTGTGCACTAAATATGTAGGGGCTGCTGTGATTTGTCAAAATTTCTAGACCTCAAATTTCTGCAGGAACATGCTTAAACCTCCCCCATGAGTAGGTTTCTCAGTGCCTTTCATTTGCAGTCAAGCTAGGCATAAGGAAAACACATTTTTTTCCTTATGAGACAGACTACAAAAGGAAAACAAAGCTCTTGGCCAAAACGCCAGGCAGTATTCTGCCCCATGGGGTGAAGGGATTGCTGTTCATTACACAGACCTGCACCCTGTGTGCCCGGCATGGAGAAAAAGGTAGCGCTGCTCCTGAAGAGGCTGCCTCCTTGGCCAGGGCATTTCCAACATTTTAACTAAACTAAACATGCCAGCAAACTTATTAGGAGATAGTCTATTGGTGATCATAGAATCACAGACTGGTTTGGGTTGGAAGGGACCTTAAAGATCATCCAGTCCCAGCCCCCTGACATGGTCAGGGACACCTTCCACTAGACCAGGTTGCTCAAAGCCTCATCCAGCCTGGCCTTGAAGGCATCCAAAAGGATGATCTCATCTGGACATGGCAACAGCAGAAATAATGAACTAAGGGCTGCTCCTTCGGAGTGGGGAAGGGCTTTACTCCCAAGCATTCAGATCCTGCCCAAGCTGTGCAGAAATACAATACAGGAACCTTGTCCTGGACTGCAATATATATATGATATAAAAAAAAAAAAAAGTGTATATTTTTTTGGACAAAACTATGAAGTTAGCTCTCAAATAGTAAACCACGCTGTATCTTCTTTCTAATGTCTCTTTTTAAATATACACTGGGGAACAACACTCATAACTCACTCGACACACGCTATCTTATGAGTTATAGGTCAGTCTTCTATGCACAGAGTGTGTGTTGCACTTCTACACACCATTATGAATTTTCCATCCCTCATCATTCATATCGTGTCAGAATATCTATTACAAGGCCCTCTTTGCAAGAAGAGCTTCTATTTTCCCCTTTCATTTTATCACTGCTCTTAAATTTTCTCCTGGACACCAGCTTGGCATGCTGGCAGTACCATGCTGGCAGTTTCCGAGAAAAAGTCATATTCAAAAATCATATGTCAGGGCCGTAATGTCGCTTCCAAAGAAATACCCTTTTTTAACTAATAGGAGCAGTGTATAAAAATGAGTTAGACGCAATTGTATTCTGATTGCCAGATTCTACCACCCAGCTGCTAACTACTGCAACCATCTTGTAAAAAATAATAATCTGGAAGTCTAAATGATGTCTGTCAATGCTTTTTGCCATCCTAAATCTTTGCAAGTATTGAGTCATCTTGAGAAAAATGACGACAATCATTTTTCACAAAGGCTGGAGTGTGGACGAGGCTCTAACTAGAATCTTGCATGAGGGATTTAGAGCTGAAGGGAGTTTTCTGACAAATAGTTCAGCCATCAAGAACAGTGTGAGGACTGGTCAAAATGCTTGACAACTACCAGATTTGAGAGGTGCTTTTCTCTAAATAACTAAAAAAGTTTAATTTCTATGTAAAATTATTAAATTCAATATTTCCAAAATGTTATGCTTTCATTTTCTTCTTTCAAAAACATTGTTTCAAAATATGCTTGTATCTAGTGCTGTAAAAGGCTGCCCAAGTGCTTTCTGGAGTGAGGTAAGCTAAATCAAATGATTAGCCCTGAGCACAGTTTTTTAATTTTGCTGAGAAAATGAATGCAACTATTTTTTTTTTTTCAGTTGACCCATGTGACTTTTTATTGTATCAAGTAAAATATCAATTCCACATGCTGATTCAGAAATTAATGTAATTCAGTTTGTGAAGTACTGAAACTAGCCTTGGTTTGAGTTGCATCTGCATCCACAAAACATACTGGCTTCTTTCATTTTTTTCCCCCTCATTAGCTGTTAATTGAAGTTTTCTGTGAAATATATTTTCTGTCATTGGCTGTCAAACTGCCATCCATAGAAGCAAACTTCTATACCATAGCAGTGTTGTAAGCAAGTGTTGGTATGAACCAAGCATACAGGTTCATTCACAGATTGTTAGATAACTGAAATTCAAGTTTTCTGGTTTTTTGGGGTGGTTTTTTGGGTTTTTTTTACAAATTCAGACTGATATTAAGACCACTTGCTCAAATATGCTTATTATACAGCTGGTTAGTTAATTGGTTTGTATGTTTGAAATTTAGGATTATCTGATAATGAGTTCCCAGGAACTGAATTCTTACAGTCTCCTACAGGATCTACCTATGGCCTTCACTTTGGAAAAAATGGCATTAAGTATGATTTGGCTTATTATTATTTGATGACAGATCAAGTCCAATCAAAACAACCATTACTATTTCAGAAGCACTTTTGAGTGTGGAAATAAAAAATTCAGGACTTAATATTGAGAGAGCTGTGGGTAATTATCTGTTTGATATTTAAGTAAGAATAAAACCTACAGATAATAATGTATTAATTTAGCACAATTGCAAATAATTTGTAAGCAAATATTGTGTCTATATTATGCAATATATATTTAAAAAGTCATATACACAATGGGTGAGATTTGATTTCTAAATAATTCAATTTGGTAGTAACAACGTTAATGGTCAGAAGTGGATCTCAGACTAAATATATTGGGTTAGTTTCATCATCAGTGTCACTCTAGTAAAACCAGTTTCATCAGCAATTAATTTAGTCCACTATACTACTTTCAAGGCAAATGATTTTTTACTGATAAAAGAAAATAATTCAGTTGCACGTGGTTTATCTGGCACTAAATATGCATCAGATGGCTGACAAAAATACTGCATAAAATAGGCAAAAACGTAGGAGACTGACAATAAAGACCTTTAAAATACACAAATAATTTTCCTGAAGTTTTATAAACCTTTAGACTATCTCCAGCAGAGTCTTCATTAATCTAAAGAAACCATTCTGTATTTTTCAGTGTACTCTCATCCTCCCTTTAACAGAAGAAAAGTTTTTACTGTTCAAAAGATGCACAAAACAGCCCTCACTACATATTTTTATAAATGTCTCGTGCTTGAAGTCTTTATGCAATGTAAAGCTGTGTCAGGGAAGAATCAGAAGCGAACAAAAGGTCTGCCAGAATTTTCCTATTGATATTTTCTCCAAATCTTCCTTCTAGCTGAACACCAAAGCACAAGGACTTACTCTCCTTATTACCAGGATCATTAACTAGCATGAAATAGGACCCATCCTATCGAGACAGGCACCAATTTATCATTGGGCTGTATTCTATCACACTATCACTGTTTTTTTCCAAAGTCACTCAGTTCAATCAGATCTGGAACTGGGGAAGGAAAACTCCAGGTCCCGAGTGGGAACACATCGGCATCACCTCAGACATACCAGTAACCCAACATCTGAGGCTGTTGGAGCCTGCACTAGGTGGCAATTTTAAGTGAAAGAAGGCCAAAGCGAAGGTGGGAAGGTGAAGAGGTGCTGAAACAGTATCTTTCTATGCACAACAATACCTCTTTTATCAGAGCACAGCAGAGCTACTGGAGCAGAATATGTCAATATTTAAGAGTCTGTGATTCTTTGGCAAATACGCATTCCCATCTGAAACGGGGCAAGCGGGTTTTACGTAAAGAACCCATTTATTCATCTGTGAAATGTTACAAATAAAAAATAAAATTGGACCAGACAATTTGAATTTCTTCCAGAAGAACCCATAACATTTGACCTATTTTGGTATTTTACATCAAAATTTGATTATTTTAAGTTAGATGTGAGAGATCATTCATTCCTAACAAGGATTTGTTATATTGCTTGTTTAGAGTAGGCTTAAATAAACTTTTGTCATGCTGGGACTGTTAACTCTTGACGTTCTTTACTGCTCTGCTCAAGTAGTTATTAACAGTCTTTGGTTTGGGCTGTAATTGCTCCTTCCATTTGTTCTCCTGAGATCTGAAACTACACTCAGAAGTACCCTTTAAACACTTGCTTTTTGCTGGAGTTTTCCACGCATGCTTGTAAAAGTCATGACAATACGCTGCTAATTATTGTCGTGAGACATAAAAAAATACATTTCAACAGCTGTATGAAGAAGCAGCAGACAGATGCCTTCTGCATCCCTGCTTTGGGACCACTGGGGCTGCGCGTGGGACACCAACCGCAGTTGGGGTGACGGTGCCTGACTGCCTGGCAGCCGGGGTGGGGGTCCGCTGTCAGTGCAGCACTCCATCTAAGGGCCAGGGCTGCCCCTGGTTTGGCTGGGGTATGGCTCTACAACCAGGCAGGCACACCCAAAATCAGCTGTGCTGAGGTGTGTCCTTCATCATACCAAGAAAGGGTGGGTCAAAATTGGCCTCTGGGCTGCTCTGGGGTCTGGTGGCTTGGGGATGAGAGAGCAATGCCCATGTCTTGCAGCAGCCACCCTGCATGGCTTTTGGGACTACTTCAACTTCTGAAGCAGCTGAAATACCAAGTATGGAGACCTTCCTGCAGCCCTGACTCGGAGGCTGATGAAGGGGCAAACAGGGATGAGTGGTTCTCCAGCCACTCTCATCTCATGGGCGTCCATCCCCAAGGAGTGTAGGGGTGGTGCTTCGGCCTGGGGCAAGGGATGCGGTCACACATGGCCCAAAGAGCAAGGGGCAACCACACCAGGGGCTTGAAGAGGTTGAAGACCTGGGTGAAAGTGCACTGAAATGAGTCTCTAGCTATTTAGCAACAAGCATGGATATTTAGGACTGAAAGCCAGGCCCACTTTGGGGGTTTAGGCATAACATGAGCCTCCGTGGAGCAGGGCTCTCCCACAGCTTTGCTCCAACAGTGCTCCTGAGGTGCGAACACTCTCCGAAACCCAACAGCAAGAAGAGGTAGGCGAGCGGGCCCTGGCTCACCCCACAGGGCATCAGCCCTGCACGCTGGCAGAGTGACAGCAGTCACGCTGGCACCAAGCTGCTCCCCATCCTCCGAGGACTGTGCCTCATCTGCTGTGCGAAGATTGAAAGCCGTGAAGGAATAAAGAGGACAGTACGAGCAAGAGCACACTTTGTGTTTTTAATTATTAGCATCTTCAGTGCTCTTCAAAGATGGTGATGTTGCCGTATCGCGTTAGCTCTCTGTATAGGTAATGAATGGGAGCTGCATACTGTGAGCATTAGAGCATCAACCTCAAAGAGATTTAGGGAAAAAAAAAAGCATTATACACACTGAAAAATAAATATATGCAGCCTGGGACATTCAAGTATGTCTCTTCTTCAGAATGCCGATTAATGTTGCATCAAATCACAATAAAAATAGCCCCTAAGGCTCATTTTTCCTATTTGTAAAAGAGTAATAATGATTAGCTTCATCAATGTTTGTAGCAAGCTTTGAGGGGGGTTGTGTGTTCAAAAGAAATACTAATGACCTAAGGTGGTCATTAGTTTGGGGATATTTTGCTGGACCGGCACCAAATCTCCTATGACTCTTCCTAACAAATCACACAGCAAAGAGTGAACTTTCATCTGCGTGAGCTTCAGGCATATTTGAAACTACTTAACGAATGTAATTGCAAGGTAATTTTATTCTGCTGTTTTATAGTGGTTTCCGTGCTCTGCCAAAGGCAAGACCAGGGAGCCCTTGAAGCACAGGAGGCTGCGGACAGGGCTGTTTTGCCAGGTCTTCTCCACTTTTCTACACCCAAGAACTTACATCAGCTCAGCAAACACCCCATCACATAGACCCACCAGCAGGTACCGAACCCCTAATTTATACCACTGGCACTTGGTATCAGCACCTGATGAGGTGCTAAGTACAGCATGTCTGTGTGACCTGACTACAGTCCTAGAGGTAATTTCCTACACCTTATTACCACATAATAATGGCCTCTTAACAACCAGGCTAATCAAGAATTAATGAGGCACTAAAACATTTTAAGGAACAATGAAGGATTTAAAAATTTCTCTTATGTGTTTTATTTAAAAAGCAATTCATTTAACAGTTACTGCCCTTACTCCAGGTCATATAAAAAGTCTTATCAAACCTATCAGCTGAAAGATTTTATTCATTTATCAGTTATTTACTTATGTGGGACTACACATAACTCTAGAACAGAAGGAAAGCTAAAGGGAGCAGGACCAGATTTGGGTCCTGTCTACCTCCCCCATGTCCATCTGTCTGTCCACTTGGCTGCTCCTCTGCTCTTCACAGGGGAAGCCTGTTTGCTTGATGGTGAAGTGCAACATCAAAACCAGGACGAAGTCAGCCCAGATCAACACAACTGCCAAAAGGAGATTTCACATTATCTCTGGAAAGCTACCACTGACTGTTGTTTGTTGAATTTTTTTTTTGTGGTGTTTTTTTTTCTTTTTTTTAATTTTTATTTTTTTTTTCTTTGTCCACGAAGGGAGGGTGCACTTTAATGGGGGAAGCCATCCTTAATAGAAGTGTTTGAGAAACTCAGGGTGAAGTAAATGGGAAAAAAGGCAGAGATAATTTACACTAGTAAAGGATTTCATATCAATGATTAATGCTGAATTAAAAGCCTGAATTTTCAGATGTGCCTTTACCATCAGCCTGGAAGGGATAACCAAAACAAAAACATGTTCAAATTTGACTTATTTTTTAAAACTTCCTTCTCTGGTGAAAGCGTGGGGGATATATCCTGGTTTGCTGAGAAAATCCCCAAATAGATCATTCTGTGACAGATAACTGTTATAATTATTAATTCCACAGCTGACACTGAAATTAAACTGATTCCCAACATAATGGATGAGTAAATAGCACATCAGAAATTCTCAAATGCTTCCACATTTCCTATGCAATCAGAAAAAAGAACTCCCTCATTAAATAATATACTGACAGAAAAGACAATTTGATTAAATAAACCTATCTGCCAATCATGCTGAAAGTTATAAAAGTAAAGCATTTTGTAGCTAAGTAAAACTTTTCTACATATTAATCTCTCTTTGTCTCTCTCTTTTTTTTTTTTTATTCTTAAAAGAGAAGTAAGTAATGGAAAACTATGTGCCCCAAAGGAAGATCAGGGCAATACCTGGGCACCTGATTAGCAGTTAAAAGCTAGTCTTCAGCCCAGTGATTTACCATGAAGCAAGGATGACATGATTGAGGAATCAAGGGACAAAGGAGAAAGCAGCGATGGAGTGTGTGCACTAACCCAGGAACGCCAGCCGCTGTGGGTGTATGTGTGTATCCCTTGTTACAGATATCTCCCTATTTCTTTTTGGTTTTTCAGGTGACACAGGGACATGTTTTGTGGGGCAAAAGTGAAGAAGGAGAGGGTCAGGAGAGTGAAAAGCAAGGAGAAATGAAGCTGCAGGTGCAGAACCTGACAAAACCATGGATGAGACAGTAGGAGGGCAACGGAAAGGGTGCAGCAAGAGAGTAGGAAGGAAAGAAAAGCAGAAGGGGTGCTGAATGGCATGGGATAGACAGCAGGTAACACGACAGGGAAGGAGAAAGCGAAATCATCCTGTGCATAGGGTCTGAAGTGCCTGAGGATACCTGGAGAGCAGGAAGGGATGTGGGGCTGCAGAAGTGCTCCCTGGGGTTTGTGCTACCAGGCTACCCTCCATCCCCTCCACAGAGTCCCCACTACCAAAGCAGCAAATGCTTATTCTCCTGTAGCAGCAACTGAGGCCACACGTTACCCAGCTGCATTCCAACAACGGTGGGGTTAAGTTTTCATGCTATTTAATTTCACCAACTCTGTGGGCTGGAGAGAAAGGGCTGCAGAAGTGCTCCCTGGGGTTTGTGCTACCAGGCTACCCTCCATCCCCTCCACAGAGTCCCCACTACCAAAGCAGCAAATGCTTATTCTCCTGTAGCAGCAACTGAGGCCACACGTTACCCAGCTGCATTCCAACAACAGTGGGGTTAAGTTTTCATGCTATTTAATTTCACCAACTCTGTGGGCTGGAGAGAGAGGAATAGTTGTGTAACATGGTGTGATGGGTGGAAAGTCTCCGAACGTCACTATGTCTGGTGGCCTGGCGGCTCCCTCTCCTTGGCTTTGGGAGGCAGCAGCTTCTCAGGACACCAAATACATAATTAACTGAGCTGCAGAATTGTGGGATAAGATTCATGCAGCTGCTTCTCTGCTGGAAACCAAGAGTGTCAGCCTGGACAGCTCTGTTCTTGGTGAGTCTTTAAAGCTAATGCACCTCATATGGAAGATGTTCTTTGAAAAGAACCAGAGATTTATTTGGATAAAACTCTGAGTGGATGACAAGTGCATGCAAAGAAATAAGATGAGATTTTAATTTTTCTCAAGTAGAAAAACATAAGCAGCTTGAGCAAGAGGTATTTGCTTTCCAGCTAGGCACCAAGTCTTTTATGTTTTTTCAGGGCACAGAAAGAGTTGTTCTTCTCATAGTGAATTCATAGCTCTGCAAGGTCATTGAGCCAAATGGGATCATGCTAAAGATGTACTTGGCCACTTCTGCTAGATAAAAATAAATCAGAATCATTTTAAAAGGAGGGCTGTTGCTTTTTACAATCTTTCCATAATGCCTGGAGATGATGGTTATTAAGTCCTCCACCTACTTATATATGCAAGTTGGGAATAATATCAATATTTTAGGTCCCTCTATCTAACCTTCACCACCCAGCTTTGCACCCACCTCTCATTGTTTATGTTATATACATCTTTGTGTTTATTTGGTCTTACGTGTTAAATGCAATAATGAAACTCCTAAAATCCCATTTAGCTGACAAGTCTTCTGTTACTATGGCTCTATTCTTCCCTTTTCTCTCTTTATTCCACTCTCTTCCAGGCTTCAGAGCTGGAAATTTGGTTCCTTTCTCGTGACTGCTTAGCATCAATCACGTGAGGTTGCTGTGGGTGCTGCAGGGCTCCTTACATTAGGAAGCTTGCTGAAGAGTGGTGTCACTCTTAGACGGCAACGAAACCTACGGGAAAGGCTCAGGGTGAGGTTTCTTTCTCTTGAATACAAAGCCTGAAAATGTAAAGGTCTCCAGAGGATGAAAGGAAGCCCTTCCCGAGTGACTTGTCTCCTGGCCTCGGCACTGGACTTCTCACTCTCGGGACCTGCACTGGGATTACTGCACTGTGGAACACAATGGTCAGTGTGCTAGTGTCAGCTTGAGGAACGGGGAGAAGCAGCAGACCTCTGCCCTGACAAACACAGGTTCCTCTTGGTTTTTGGTTTTGGTTTTTTTTTTTTCCTTTGGTCTCCATATACAGTCTCTCTGTAGCAGGGTACTTTTTCGACACCTACAACTCATCCTGCTTTACAGAGGCTGCTCACAGTAAAGCATGCAGCTCACAGGGAAATGTTTTTTAACTGGAGATTTTGGTCTTTCAAACAATAATGCTGAAAGAAGTCCTGCTGGAAAGCACCATGCTTGACTATAATTATTTGTGAGATCAAAACCTCACTCTGTGACAGAGGAAGAGGGTTTTTTAACAGTTTATGGCAAAAGGCATCACCCTTTTTCTCACAGAAGTCTGCAGAAAACTGCTGTTGCTTGCAGTGATTGCGAGTATTAAGCAGTTTGTGTCTCATATTATGTTTACTGTATAACTTATTTACTGTATAACCTGTGGATTTTACATGAGCAGCCACATGAATTTCTGTTTTAAGCCCAACAGTTAAAACCAGAATAAACCAGAGTGATGACAAGTTATTTGTGAGGTTACGTTCTGCTGTGTTCTGGGGTTCCCAACCACACCTCTTCCTTGCTCTTTGCTGTACTGAGTCTCCATCTGAACTACGTCAAGGTGGGTCACCTAATCTCCCTAGGGGACTTCAGGACACAAGGCCTCCTTCACCTCCCCAAACTTCAGCTGTTACAAATGGCACAAAAATTGGTCATCAAACAAGGTACAAAAGGGTAATTTGCTTGTTCTTCATCTGCATCATGCTACTAACTATTCTTAAGACATAATTTGTGTTGATTTGTCTACTTTGCTTTGATAGTAGAAAAGCTGATGGTGAATATATAGCATTTTCACCCATAATTGCACTAAATTCTAATACAATTAAATACATAGTAAGTCCACATGCTCATCAGATAACACATCAGTTCTGTTTCAATTTCGCATACCCAATCTATTGCACCTCTAGGAGTGTTATCTCTGAAGAAGTGTGTCAAGAGATTCCTTCTCTCTACCTACAACTGCTTACAGTTTATGCCATGAAAGGGAGAATCAACACAAATGAATCCTTACAAAATATCTAACAAAACTAATACATATCAGCATGCAGAAATGCCAGCTATAATTGCACTATTTTGCCATAAAAGGTCTGTGGGCCAATCAAACTATTTTTTTTTCTTGGAAAAAACTTAGCTTTTTCTCTTTGTAAGTCAGTGGTACAGTTGCCTTGATTTTGGAGTGATCTGTAAGTATAACCCTTTTGAATCTCAGGAACAATATACCTCATCCAAACCTTTGTCCTCATTCATCTCCAGCTTTGATAGCTTCGGTGTGTCACCCTGCTTGCTTGTCAAATCTATCATCAGTTCTAAATTGCCAATAAATATATTCCACATCTCTTTGGGAGATGAAGCTTGTCTGCATGCTAAACAAAGAAGAGACTGCACAAAGCTGAGACACACACCAAGATATAATATTCTCCCTCTTAAAATACCGCAGGTGAAATTAGAATGTGGAAATATTCTTACCCCGAGGAAGGCAGACTCCAGTTGTAGCTTAGCAAATCAAAGACCAGAAAACTTGCTTGCAATAACATCCTAACAAATCCAAGGAGTTATTTTTTTCCCCAGTTAAAAAAAATATCCACACTCTGACATTTAATCAAAATCCAGAGATTAAGGCAGAAGAACTTCAATAATTTGTTTAGTTACGTATAAAAAGTAATTTGTCATGAAACTGTCAGCTTGCTACTATAAAGATTTAAAAAAATCATAGCTATTCATGGCTGAACAGTAGAACTTTTCCACACAGGAAAATTTATCACCATTTCAGGTTTCAGTATCTTTCTGTATTTTGCATGGCAAATAAAAAGTTGTCCAACCGAGCTTGCAAAGTCTCTTTTTTTTTTTTTTTTTTTTTGAGTTGGTCACTCTGTGGAAGAAAAAGGCATTTCTTTAGATTCCCTTAATGTGGTCTTCATAGTTACAAAATAAGTCAAAAAAAAAAAGCTTCTCCCTCAAAATCTCACTTTTTTGTAATTAAAAAATGTATCTATGTATTCAACAAAGTAGAAAACTAAGGCACTTCAAATTCCAAAATCTTTCCATTCCTGGACGAGCTTTAGTGTTCTAATGCTAATAGGATGCCTGCATTTAAAAAAAAAAAAAAAAAAAAACACACATAAAAAAAACTTGGCCCGTATTCAGGCTCAAGAGTCTGTGAAACAGACTTTTTCCATACTATGACCTCAGTCTTAGGATTTCTCTTTTGCAAAATGTTAGTTATTTTTCTTGGCAGGTGGCCAGAACCCTGTATCTCTGTTTCTCCACCTCTCCCCACCCTCCAGGCACAAACACCTCTTGTCTTTCCATCATCCAGTGATTCAGCCCCAGGACGAGGTAACCCCCCCGCCCTTTGGCTGATGGGACATGGCGATGGTGTGGGGAAAAAAAAAAAAAAATCACGTTATGAGAGCCTGGAAGTATCGAACCCTCCCGATCGCCTTTCTTTTCTTTTGGACCGATTTTATTACGTTTCCCTGCCTGAAATCCCTCGGCAAAGCCAGCAGCCCCCTGCACCCAGCGCTGGTGGTGCCCCCACGGAGCATCAGCCCCGGAGGGTATCAAGTTGCAGCAGCTTTCGCCCGGGGCAGAGGATTTCCAAAACGCGTTACCCTGGCAACCAGGAATTTTAGCCCGGCAAAAACACCACCACGCACATCGTGACTCCAACCTGCGAGACACTGAGCTTCCATTTATCATTTCCTTCAGAGAAAAAATACGGAGCGGGGTTCCATGGTGCCTGCCTTCTTGGCAGCATTTCCAATGAAACAGACTTCTTCCCAGGTATTCGCATCTCCTGATTTTCCTGGCAACCCCTCTTTAACCACTGTATTCGGAGCTAAGATATTGTACATTCAAAATTCCCAATTAGTCCCTTACAAATGACGAAGTCCAAGGAAAACAGTGTCTCAGAGAAAAATAATACGCTTTTGCTGCAATACAGGAAAACATTTCTTCAAGCCTGACAATATTTTAGCCAGTCAAATTGGTCAGTTTTATTCTAACTGACATTAAATGTTACAGAAACATTTTTTACCTTGTATGAAATTAGAGATAATGCCCAGCACTATAGCAAGTTTTCCGTCAGGACAAAAGCTGCTGTTTGGAAGCGAGGGCATCTCTTGCATTAAACCAATTTCCCCTTCAGCTTTGAGTCAAGGGTGGCATGAAAATGAGGGCAACTGCCCATGACTAATTATTTTCCTCTCCGGTGTGCAGGGTACAGGTAGACAGTAAAGGTGAAGGTGCTAAACAAGAGGGCCTGGATCAAGGAGACTTTATAAATAAGACTGTGTGCTGCGCCCTGCAGCGACAAGGGCGGTTATCTCGGGCTATTGGCTGTATTTGGTAAAAGAGAGGGCCAGCATTAAAAACAGGACAGTGAAAGCCCTATGTCACCCCACATAACTCAATCACAAAACTCCCCCAGACCTCAGTGGTGCTTTTATTTAGCATTCATCTCATCTCAGATAAATCTTTTTTATAGTCTGACTCAAATTCAACAGGAGCTAAATTTTGTCCCAGGTAAACCACAGCTGCAATTAAGGTCAAATTGGACTTCCAGGTGTTTTCTTTCTAAACCAAACAAATAAACCCCATCTCATCTGCTTTCATGGACAACAGATTTTTTTAAGATCCTTTTATATGACTTCATATGGTTTTAAAAGATGTTTTTACTTGTATCATCTTCAACTCCTAAGCATCTATAATTTTTACATGGCAAAAAAAATCCCCAATACCAATCCATTTTTCTTTCTTAAATTTGTTAAACCTCAAAGACAGATTCAGTGTGAGCAAGTGTCTTCTGAGAAAATGTCTTTATAGCATTTGAAGGAAATAGATTTGTTGGTATTGACTTACAGTATTTTTTGTGAACTATCAACAGCATTCTACACCCCAAATCCAAAAAAATCAGTGCTCAGAAAAGGTTAGGAATTGGCAGGCAAGGTTCACATCAGAATCATGACAATACTGCAGTGACTCTGGTGCATCCTACAGGTAAATTCACATTGTTTCTTGGAGCAGGAAGTTATGGTGGAATTGTGTTTTTTTAGCAGTCTATGTATTTAATACACAGAGAAATGCTCTGTACATGAGCTGAGTGTAATTCTTCAGAGGAAAGGGCAGAAAAAAGAACTTCTTCATGGGAATTTGAGAGCTGAAGAGTGTGTTTTAAAACGAGCAGAATGACAGTATGGCAGTGTTAGGGGTTTAGCTCTGCAAGCCGAAGCTCAAGTAAACAGGTGGAATAGTGCAATGAAGCCAGCCTTCTTCTGCCAGTGACTTGGTTCATGGATAAACACCAGACTTTCACTTCTACAGTTTTCAAGACCTCCATCGCTCTGAAAAACACTGCTTTCATTCATCACAGTATGGGTTGGTGTTTGTTTTTTTTTTTTAGTATGGACTGCAAGACTGTTCACAGAAACATCACAGATGTATATTAAAAGCCATCGATGCAATGGTGTTTTCAGAAACAATATATCTCAAAAAATTTACATAAAGGATGTAATTTCATATAGTCTACTATCCCTTAGAAGTTGTGTTTCTGGGCAGAGGAGGGTCGTCTGTGGCTCATGAGCAGGTTGATATGCTTATGACAGCCCTCAATAGAGCCCGTGGAGTTATTAAAAGAGGTGTCACCAAGCCATTGGCCAACGTGTCTGCTGCAGATGTCCTTGACTTCTAAAATGCCCACAACTTGAGCTGTGGAAATTTGGGAAGTTGCCCTGGTATCTTAATCTAAAAGCAGATTATACCCCATAAAAGTTTGGGCAGCCCTTTCTTTGGAACTGACTTCCACAGTTGCATGGATTTCATCCTTTCCATTGTCCGCCAGA
Organism: Eurypyga helias; assembly: GCF_000690775.1. NCBI lineage: Eukaryota > Metazoa > Chordata > Aves > Eurypygiformes > Eurypygidae > Eurypyga > Eurypyga helias. The sequence continues at coordinate 93,694 of NW_010231949.1, read as the reverse complement.
CCCATCTGTTAGCTATTTTCTGGTTCAATTGACTTGACCCATCATCGCCCTTTCAGCAAACAAACAAGGATATCGAGGATACCACTGGAGGGGTTTTATCCTCTGCAGCTTGCACGCTTTGCCCCTTCCCTATTTGCCATCCCTCCCTCTCGTTCAGTGAGACAAAAGCCAAATCCTTCGAATTCAAATAGGGTGGCCCTCATCCCAAGACTGAAAGTCTGGGGGGAGGATGGGGCTGCGGTAAAGAGGAAGGGGCTGTCTGTGCTCACCAGGCCTGCAGGCACCTGGGACAGCCAGCAGCTCCCCTCTCCCCTTCTACCTATACCTAGCACTCAAGGATATTTATTACTTACTACCCAAGTCTGTCTTTAAAAACTTAAACTACTGCTCATTTCTTTTACTGTTCTGGGTAAGTAATCCTTAGCCATTTTTACAGAACATTACATTTTTCAACACTTCGTACAAATATTAATGAGATAGTCTTCATGGAGGTCTAATTATTATTTTAGATGGGGTAAAGCCAAGGCTAACTTTAAATAACTTGCACCAGGCCTTTTGGTGAAGTGAGGAGGGATTAAGGCTCTTCTTCCAACTCCGGTGCTCAATCTGGTTGCAGTTGTTGCCTGAAAGACTTAAGGCCAAGACCACACGTCAGCCAGATGTGAGAGGCCAAGGTCCCTGGAGGCTAAGACTGGGACGGTGCTTTGGCAGCACTCGCTCAAGCTGATCTCCTCTATTTGAGACTGGTTCTCTCTGTTCTCTGGGGACACCTTGTAACCCCTCTGCCTCAGACTTCCCGTCCACAGAAGGGGAAACCAGCAGGAGGTTTTGGCTGTTGAATAACTATCTATGAGTCACTCCGAAGATACAAGGGGCAAGGCAGAAGAGAGGAAGAAAAGGCAAGAAACCAACAGGCAACACTTATGCCAACACAGGCGTAAGTCGCATCAAGCAAGAACAACAGTGACATTGCTCTGAGTACCCGTTTCCTATTTCTTTCCTCAAGGAGAATCAAAGTGCTGAGAACCATTAGCAGCTGCTGGATGGGCAAGAGACTGTAGCACCAATCTCGGCAAACAGGCAGCTTGGAAGTTGCTGAATTTAGTACAGCTAATGAAGATCCCCCTGAGCAAACTATTCTCCGAGTGATGCTGGGTACCGCTGGGTACCACTGCAGGGAAGGAACAGAGCCAACATCTATTTCTTCCTGGCAAAGGTAAACAAGCAAACGTACACACAGAGATTGCTGTGATTCTCAGAGAGTATTAGCAAAGGACAAAACTTGCATAACTGCCATAAATTATAAAAGCCTCCCTCAATCTTGGTTAATTCTCTTGTAAAAAAGGGAGGGAAAAATCTGGAGCAGCTCAGCATGAAAACAATTGTGGGAGGGATAATAAAGAGGCAGCACTGAGGTATCTAGTTCCTAGCCCGGATATCATTAAGTAAGTGCACTAGAAATATCGAGGTAAATGCATAGCAGTGAATCACAGTCAGGGATGATTAACCTTGGGTAGTCTGAACTGGAAATCATTTACAAACACAAAGGTACTGAAGAACATCACAACAGACAGTACATCGAAAGTCATCCCAAGAGCGGGAGTCATGCCGAGTGCTTTGTGTATTTGTGCCATTTTTGAATTACCGTCATATTTTGCACATGGGAGGATGGAAGACCTCAAACCCCCGTCTCGGAAAGGAGTTTCTGTGGCACCCCAACGTCCTCTGAAACACTTGCACCGGTTGGAATCACTTTTTCTTGCACTAAAATTTTATAAAATTAAAGATTTTAAGTGCAGTGTTCCAAGGTTTACTGAAAGGATCCTTTTTTTTTTTTTCCCCAAAGAAAGACTAAAATACTGTTTCTGATAATATTAATGAACAAAAGAGCACTCTTCCTCCATTTCTCCCTCACTCCTTAACACAGTCCTTCAGATTGTAACAGGTAAAACCAGGGGAAGACAAGATTTTAATAAAAATTAGGTGTTTTTAACAAAATCTGTGAAAGCTTTTTGGACATTGAAAATTGAATCTTCCATCAGAAATCCAAGAGAACAAAACATTGCTGGATATTTCTGAACACTCCTAAAAGTTATGTGCAGTGAATCTGTAACCAGATGACCCATAGAGAGCTATAAGTATTAATAGTACAACTACAAAAAAACCCTTCAAATCCAGAATTCTCATGGCTTTAAAAGCATTCAATTACAAGGAACATGAATCAGCTGGGGAAGACTCCAGACAGCTTAACACCTTTGTGTTGTTTGCACCTTTTATTGCAGTTCTTCAGAGCCAGTTCAGGTGATTATTGTGCAGTGAAGGCCATAGGAATATCATGCAAAAGGATACAGCTCTGCTCAGACTTCCTCCCCGCTTTTGCATCATTCTCATTCTCCTACATCCATCTCTGTTATCTCTAGCATTGTAATAACTGCCCTTATTTATCTGCCTCATTAGGATGTTGCATCAATTAACGTGTATCATCTAATACATACCAGTTTCTTAATGTTTAATATTATTATCAGTGGAGAGCTGTGTCATACTGAGTCTATCTAGAGAGTTAATTCATATGGGAAAAAAAAATCCCTATGCATAATGCTATACAGAATGATCTTTATGGTACCCAAACCCCTCAGAAGAGACCACCATGCGTTCTGCACTCTAGAAATCTATACACTGGGAGGTTACGGGTAGCACCTTTGCCCCCGGGGCTCCAGATCACAATGCAACACCTCTTTCTGAGACTCAGGAGGCAAGCGGGCAAGACAGAAGGACTGTCTTGAGGGGAGACTTCACGCAAATGCTTGGTTCACAAGCACCTCACTGCCTGATTCAGGAGGGTAATCAACCTGTCCTTTGAAGCTGCATAAATAATGTTTGGATGGAGGCAGTAAATCTGCACCAAGGATGAATTAACTGCCACTGAATCATATAAGCCTGGCTTGAGTGTGTAGCTTGTAACCTGCCTGAGGAAAATAAAAAAGACATTTGCAAGAAAGCAACATTAATTTGCTCTTCCCTATCTTTTCTGCTATTTTTATCTAGGCCGACATTACTTGCTTTGTGGGGTTGTTTTGTTGCTGTTTGTTCCATTTTCACCAAAGAAACACTGATTCACAGTGAAACGAATCCAGTTTCTCCTGATCAGGGCCAAATGTGCCACCTCTCCTACATCAATGTCACTCCTTTTTAGCACCCTCGCCGGGAGGGGCCAACCACACTCCTCTGACACTCTCCAGAGAGCGACACCTCCCAAGAAGATACAGGCTTCTTTACTCATCGAGACCCTTGGTACGTTCTGCCTCCTGGCAATCGTGTCCCCTTGCACATCCCTGCTGGCTCCCAGCTGCAGGTCTGGGCACTGCAGGAGCTCTTAGCCAGTGCAATGGCAGGGTCTTCTCCACGTACGCAGGGAAGAGTACGGGCATTACTGCAGGCGGGCCCAGGCACACGCGCTCATGTGGATGTGCACTGTGGGTCCTTCCGGTTGTGCATCTTGTGCACAGGTGCCAGCTGTTACACCCCCAAAAGAATAGAGAAAGCCTGTACTCATGACTGACTGAGAACCAAGAATAAAAGTGTGTCCTAGAAGAAGGTGGAAATAAGAAGAAACCCAGGGAAGGCCAACAGCAGGTAGCAGGAAGAGAACAGGGACGTCGGTGTGCACCTACATGTCAACATGAGTTGATGTACTTCACTGTAGTACTCAGGTATCCAGCCCTCTGTTCAGTAACACATAATAGCTTTTGCTCGTATCACTTTCACTTTTTTCTTGTTTCCAGAGTTTGTCCTCTAGTTTTCTCTTCCACTGCTCTCTGTTTTGTATCTCTTTCTGCGAATTTGGCATTTGCAGTTCCTTTTTCTCCTTCTTATCTGTATCCTTTTCATTCTCTTCCCCCTCTTTTGGCGCAGCACTTGCTGGTTCCTTTTCTCTCATCTCTTCCTTTCTCTCCTGTCTCCTTTTCCTCACAAATAATTTCTCTAACTAGAGAGGCCTCTGCTTCTAGAACACAGTCATTTATCAGTGGCAACCAGTCATTTCTACTTTAAAAAATTGCTCTGGGAACCAGTATCTGCTGTGGGGTAGCCTTAGCATATAGTAACAATTTAAAGATAAGAATTATAAATATGGCATATCTAGCAGACAGCACGGTTTCAGGAGGTTGTACTAAGATCTCCTGTTAGGCAGGAGCTTTTCACAACTAAACAGATTCTGAAGTCTAATACAGCACACTATATGACACAGTATGCAGTCTCAAACCAAAATCATAAACATATTGGGGGGTATCTCTGAACCCATATTCTGGCTTCAGAGATAGCCCTATTCTGGGTTCGGAGATCTTACGGGATTTTAATCTGACAAAGTAAAGAACATTCCTCATGAATAAAATAGGATCTAACTAGAAAAATTACTTTGGATTATGGCTTGTGTTTTACATATGGCTAAATATCAGCAAAAATAAATGTGTTCATTTCTCCAAAATACCTCCAGATGGCATTAAAACTCTTCTTCATTTGGTCTTTATTGCGATATTATTTTTTAAAATTATAATTATTGGAATAATTCTATTAACCATTCCCAGCAATCATACTATCAGAAGGCATAAGGCTGCTAATGCTTAATTCATTTAATAAGTTTGGCTAAATATGCTCACACACTGTAATTACATTCCACAACACAATCTTCAGGACAAGCCATTTCTTACACAATGTCAAATCTTTTTCTAGATTCATTTCCAGAAGATTTTAATGTGTCTATGCAGCAGAAATCAAAACATCCCACAATAAATCACCGTTATTGTACCTCCTTCTGTGACTACTTTTGGCCATGTAACAAATGGTGACACCTTGTGAGATTTACATGATATAATGCTCTGAATTTAAATAACAGGAATCAGAAAACATAAATTATGGGCAAGATGCTCTCTAAAATTCACATGACTGACTGTTACAAGAACTTCCTTCCCTCAAATGGGATTAAAAAGGTGAATGGTTTAGCAGAAATTCATAATGCTCCTGGCTGGTGGTTATAAAAGGAATTCATTTATCTAGCTCAGTTTGGGAGACTGAGGCTATTTATTTATTTTTTTTTAACTTGCAGCCCATCTGTTTCATAGACTGGTTTATGTTGGCAGAACAATTCAGTCCTTTGTATACTAGAGTTAAAAATGGTAAAAGCTTCTATTGTTGCACCAGAGTGAAGGTGAACACTGATATATTACAAGTGCCTGTTCCTATCTATTTCTTGACTTCTTTTGTTAATTCAAAAACATCAACAAAATCGTGAGAGACCAGAGATAGCTGTAATTGGATTTCAAGTAATTCAGAGGTGAAGCTGCAGACTGCAGTCTTTTAAAATTACATCAGTACATCAAAGGCATATGTGACATGATGTTTTTTAGCAAGTGTGACAAACTTCAGCAGCATTAAGGTAATGTTGAAGTCAGGTTGTAAAGGCCAGTGTTGCACACCCACAAAAATCATCTCATATCTATGCAGCTTCATGTGGAGCCATTTCACTTGCAAAGAACTCTGACTTACTAGCATGCAAAAGTTCTAGGAATAATTAATGTTTAGTCATTATCTAAAAAGCCTTTTTACGAAAAGCATCAGTGAAAGAGCTTTATCTTAATGAAAACAAACAAATTCTATTTTGTCCAACAAATCTGATAAAAACACAGCTGCCTTCTCCGATCTTAAACACAAAAGTGACTTACGATGTATGGGTTGCGCTTTTCTCTGGACTTTTTGGCTCTACATCACTTTTCCCTTTAAAAGAGAAGAAGAAAATGACATCAGAAACGGGTCAATATGGAAACTGCTCAGACATGACACATCAACGCTTTATTCATGGCTACGCTGACCGCTCTTGCCAGACACGTGGATGGCTGCTGAGGCAATCACAGGGCTGCACAGGCACTGCTGGAGCATTTGCAAGAGGGGAGCCAACCCTGACTTGACTTTTCTTGTCAGTGGCATATGTACTCTGGAAATGTCAGGCAAGGAAACTCCTCAAGAGAGGCTGCTTAGAGGACACAAGCTGTACCAGCGACAGCAGACCTTGGAGTCACGGAAAGGATTTCTCTAGAGCCATACAGCTCTGCTATTGAGAGCATCCCCACCCGACATGCACATGCACTAAAACCCTGCTCCAGGAACAGTAATTATTTCATACAAAGCAAAACAGCATCAGCAGGAGATAGTAAGACAGTGATTAGGCCACAATTCTGCCAATGGATGTTTTGGTTCACATTCATTTTGACAGATTAAGCACCTGATCTTTAGCTGCAGTGAGCAGGGGCTGGGGAAGCCATCTTTGCTCTGTTGTTTGGCTTAAGACACCCAACTCCAGAAGAAGTCAGGTACCCAAACGCTTGAGAAGTATCAGAGGCCCTAAGGGATGCCTCCTCACATTTCCTTAAGACTCAGAGGGTACCTGGCATAGCATATTCACTTGGAATGATCCCCTTCTTGAGCCCAAAATCATATATGTACCTAACACAACTATTTTACATAGCCCAGGCACCAAGGAAGCAGGCTGTTACTTGGGGAAGGTCCTGCTGCTTCTGCTAAGTCAGGCCCAGTCCTCCTTCCTTTCTACCCCCACTCCCTCAGAAGTAAGGCTGATGTTGTTTGCAGTAATTATTGTGCTCTGACTAATCACAGGTGTGGGGTTTGTGTGGTGGGGTTTTGGTAGCAGGGGAGGGGCTACAGGGGTGGCTCCTGTGAGAAGCTGCTAGAAGCTTCCCTGGCTCCAAGTCAGACCCACCACTGGTCACAGCTCAGCTGGTCAGCACCTCTGTAATTAACATATACAAGAGAGGGGAAAAAAAAAAAAAAATTAAACCTGCAGAAGGAGAGTGGGATGTGAGAGACATAAGGCAGTCATCCAGGTTAGTGGAGGAAGGCAGGAGGAGGTGGGCTGGAGCAGAGGTTCCCCTGCAGCCCGTGGTGAGAGGGCAGGCTGTGCCCCTGCAGCCATGGAGGGTCATGGGGGAGCAGAGACCCCTCCTGCAGCCTGGGGAGGGTCCCACACCAGAGCAGGTGACTGTGCTCAAAGAGTCTGTGACTCTGTGGGAAGCTCATGCTGGAGCAGACTGCTCCTGAAGGACTGTGCCCTGTGGGAGGGACCCATGTGGGAGCAGTTGGGAAGAACTGCAGCCCATGGGAAGGACTCATGCCAGAGAAGTTCTTGGAGGACTGTCTGCTGTGGGAGGGACCCCACGCTGGAGCAGGGGCAGAGTGTGAGGAGTCCTCCCCTGGCCTGGCTCCAAGTCAGACCCCCCACTGGTCACAGCTCAGCTGGTCAGCAACTCTGTAATTAACATATACAAGAGAGGGGAAAAAAAAAAAAAAAATTAAACCTGCAGAAGGAGAGTGGGATGTGAGAGACATAAGGCAGTCATCCAGGTTAGTGGAGGAAGGCAGGAGGAGGTGGGCTGGAGCAGAGGTTCCCCTGCAGCCCGTGGTGAGAGGGCAGGCTGTGCCCCTGCAGCCATGGAGGGTCATGGGGGAGCAGAGACCCCTCCTGCAGCCTGGGGAGGGTCCCACACCAGAGCAGGTGACTGTGCTCAAAGAGTCTGTGACTCTGTGGGAAGCTCATGCTGGAGCAGACTGCTCCTGAAGGACTGTGCCCTGTGGGAGGGACCCATGTGGGAGCAGTTGGGAAGAACTGCAGCCCATGGGAAGGACTCATGCCAGAGAAGTTCTGGGAGGACTGTCTGCTGTGGGAGGGACCCCACGCTGGAGCAGGGGCAGAGTGTGAGGAGTCCTCCCCTGGGGAGGAAGGAGCAGTAGAGACAACCTGGGATGGACTGACCACAACCCCCATTCCCTGTTCTCCTGCGCTGCCCAGGGAGAGGAGGTAGAGAAATGGGGAGCAAAGCTGAGCCTGGGAAGGAAGCGACCAGAGTGAGGGGAAGGTGTTTTGAGATGTGGTTTCATCTCGTGTTATCCTACTGTCATTTGATTAGCAACAAATTAAACTGATTTTTTCCCCAAATTGAGTCTGTTTTGTCTGTGACAGTAACTGGTGAGTAACCCCTCCTTGTCCTTGTCTTGACTGAAGAGCCTTTCCTCATGTTTTCTCCTCCCCACCCTGCCAGGGGAAGGTAAGGGAGCGGCAGCATGGTGCGTAGTTGCTGGCTGGGTCTAAACCACATCAGGTAGAGTTACACTGCAGTGTCAGATTTTTGTTTAGCTCTACCATGGATGCAAAGGGCATGCCGCTCCACTTGAATCACCTTGAACTTGAATTCTGGACCTAGCAACTGTACAGCTGCTGCTCCTCTTGTGTGTCGCTGGATGCTAATAGCTGTCTACACATGAGTTTATGTTGCCTAGCAGACAAGGAGGTGCAGAGGTTGAGTGTGACTGGTTTACTGAGAGATGTGTTTTTCTTCATTACCTTTTAATAAGCTTTGTTAAACCATAATCCACCTGTGCCTTCTGAAAAAAAAAAAAAGTGAGGAGTGCTTATTTTGGTGAGGCTGTTTCAGTGTTGTCTGATTTTTCTACTCGTTGCCTTGAGTTGAGCGTGTTTTGGATCAGCCCCCAACCTATTCCATGTACACGAGCCTTACGTGTCACCCATTTGCTGCTGCCAAAGTCCTTGCCCTCAGTTTCCATACAGCACAGGGGTGCTGGCGATGGCTGTAAGGGGTACTTAACGGAAAACCTGCCGTTGCCTTCAGAAGAGCCAGGGTTTTGCTACCAATGTCCTTCCACTGCTGTACAGAAGCAAGCTGAAGGACTTATTCTAGACAGCAAGCTTCTGAAAATGGGTGTCTTGCAGAAGAGGTTCTAGGGATTTGCAAACACCTTGCCATGGTGCTTTCAGATCTCGTCCTCCCCCATGGAAGGGTTTGTGTCTATCCAACTCAGGTGCCTCAACTTCAGTGAGCAGTATGGGGGAAGCTCTGGATGACTTAAAAACCACCGCTGTCTCTCTGTGGGCCTCTAAGCAGTTGTAAGTAGGAGGACAGCTAAAGGTACCTAAAATTGAGACAAGCGGGGCATCCACAAAGGATGGAATACATACACTCCATAATATCTACGCTAATTCTAATTTCTTAGCAGGGACCTCAGAAAATATATCCAGATGATGAACTCAGAGGGTAGGAAGCTGTTGCTACACTATACGTTTGTCAGCCTTAGGGTTCCTGTAGCTCATCTGCATTATGGTAATTTGGAACAAGAAACCAACAGTAACAGTTGGCATATATTCAAAGATTTTCTATTTGTAACCTAGGCTTTTTGTAAGTGATGAATTATTACCATGAACACTGGTTTGTTTGAGTGTGAGGGGGAATATGGATTCCTGAGTGCTTTGCCAGCAGAGTTCACATCAGTTCTACTTTCAGCAATGTATGTTAATGTAGCAACAAGGGAAACAGCGTAAGTACTGTGAGGAGGGAGAAAAGGGAATCTCTGTGATTTAGCTGAACTGGGTATTAATGAATTACCCTACAGTAAGCATTTACAGCTGCTTTTGTGCTAATCGTCACTTAACATACTTCTGTGAGGAGGGGGAGGATGAAGCTTGTACAGATGGTAGAAACACATCAGTCCAGCCTATCAGAGTAGAAAATCCAGCCATTAATGCTTTATCAATTCTTACCAAGTTTGTTCTCACTTGACTGAATCATAGAAATTTAAAAAATGTGTATAGACTAAGCATAGTTGAATGTCACAGATACAGTACAGATAAGATTTTTGGATAAGCATATGTAAAAGGGAATTATGTATCAGAACAACTTGTTTTTTTCATGATCACTCTTGGCCAGAATAAGATTTGTTTTCTATGTAACCTTCCAAATGCATGCAGGTACCATTGTGGGAGACTGGCATTTGCTGAACTGTCGAATCCTCTCTAGATCTGGCTTCTTCTTATGGGAAAATTTGTGTCATCCTTTGTGTTTCTTAGTCTTTTAGGAATTGACAAGGAGTGCCTTACCCACCTTGCCTCATTTACAGGTCTGTGGTTAGCACACTTTATTTCAGGTGCTAAGCACTGCGTATGTCTTCTGAAACAGGTTTGTATGTGTGTGTGTATGCATACACAGGCATCCAGAAATACACAGTGGAAACCATCAGTCCTCAGATCCTTTGCCACAGCGCTGGGAGTTCTTTGCTAGTTTCTACTTCCTCTCACACAATTCCCTTCCTAATATTTTTAGGTACAACCAGATGAGACATGTCCAGATTTCTCTCATTTCAAAACAAATTCAAATGAACTTTTGTAGGATTTTCATGTTGAATAGTGGGTAGCCAGGGAAGGAGTTCTCTCCTCTGAGAAGGAATTTGGGTGAATCATTCAACCTAAGTAGGCCAATACCTTTCTGGGTAACTCACTCAACTAAGTACCCAGATGTTTCTGGGTAACAGGGATAAATAATATTACAGTGAAAGAGCTGTGTAACTTCAGACATTATGGGGCTTAACATGCTTTGATATCCTCATGGGGAAAGGATGGGAGAGATGCAAACATCATCTATGAGAGGACAATGTTTGCAGCTGAAGTAAAACCGTTGGAAATGACGGGTTCAAGAGCCACTTCAAAGAAGACATGGTGCAATGAGAAAAAACAGCTGATTGGGACTCCAAACGTGCATTTGGATAAAACAGTACATAGACCATTAGATTTCTTTCCCAGATGGAGTAATTTGTTTGCGTTTCCTCACCTCCAAATTCTTTTGGGCTCAAATTTCCTTTGAATTCGATGTCCAGGACTGGTAAGGTCTATGTCTCATTCTAACTGTGTCTTATCTGATGTCTTATTCCAACACCTCAACAGGAATCCTCACAGATAGAGGTCTCAGAAGTAGTCAGATTCCCTCTGTAACATGAGGAGAAGTATCTGGATGTCTGACAGTGACCCTGACATTTGCCATCAAGGATGAAAATGTTTCTGCATGGATTCAGCTGTTCTTTGGTTTGGTTGCCTTCAGCCACCCAGGCAATGCCAAGTTCAGCTCCAGCCCACTGCAAATATATGCTGATTTTGCTGAGCAGGTTAAATGAGGAGATAAGAAGAAGCTAGAGGTATCACAGTGTGGGAGGGCTGAAGGAGGAACTGGAAGTAAAGTGAGGTTGTAGATCACTAGACTAAGGGGCAGAAGAAAGTTATAAGGAGGCAGGATTGATTTCCTAATCCACAGGAAAGCAGGTTTCACTAGATCTGCAGAACAACCTATTCTATTCAAGTGCTGCAAGAAGAAAATACTCCAGATAAAACTATGACCAAAGTTGGCCAAACGCTGTGGCCTCTGATGGCATCGCAAAGCCCTCAGCTCAGCTGGTGTTTGTTATGCTTGTGACGCTGCATGTGTTTTCATAGCCCTCTCTATTATGGCCCTTTTGTGGTTTCTTCTCTCATTACTGGATTCACTATTTTCTGACAGAACCTCATCCCCTTTGTGTTTATATTATTTCCTTAGTGCTGGTACTCGCAGCACTATCAAGCCGATGCCAGCAATTAAGTGACACCACTGCATGTTACTTCACAACACTGTCTTCCGTGTGCCGACCTTTCCCTGGTGAAGAGCCACGCCGTTTTAATAGCCTGCATCTCCCAGCCGTGTCTCTCTGGATGTCTTCTCCTTCATGCAGTGGGTAAGCAGCCACTTTCAAAGCCCTACCTACCAGCTCAGGGTGTTTTTCATCTTTAGTCACAGCCCTGTAATTTGCAAACAGGGCTCTGTGCTGGCTGATGGGTCAGGAAGCTAACAAAATAGGTCTTTTGGTTGAGATGATTTTATGTTGAGAGCAGGATAGGATCATGTATTTTTAATATGCAAGACAACATTAACAACAGTCAGAGGTGTCAGGGGAGAGGATTAATACTTTGTTTCACAGAACAATTCAATCTTTCTTTTCAATACAGCTGCTAAGTTTTTTACTGTAACTAAATGTAATTAAAGTGCTGCTGATTTGCACCATGATTTGTAAATTGAAGTCCACTGAGAAGCCCCAACCAGGAGCCACACAAGCACACATCATTCCCCTGCCCACACTGCTAGCCAGAAAGACCTATGGCCATCTGGTCTTTGAGATGTTATCTGGTGTTAGTTTGGCAGGATTTTTGTAGCTTATTGTGCAATAGCCACAAAATATACCATTCCCTATGAAAGATAAATGATAACAAGTCTTCCTGCAGAATTTTCTGGCAGTCTGGATCTAGCCATGCAATTAGGTCAGCTCTTTTCCGGCTTTCTAAAAAAGCCACTCTTTTGCCCTTTCAGTCCTCATCTACATAATGAAATGAATCCTTTTTGTTCTTCTCAGTGCACCGAAAGAGCTGACATTATGATGGTCACTCTTCAGTTCAGTTCTCCACAGTTGGCTAAAGCCGAGTACAACTCACTGGGGCTCTGCGCTGTCCCACTCTGCTACTGGTTCCTTACTCAGTCACTTGTTTCTCAAAGTCATTGTCATCCCCTCCACCCAATGCACCCAGAAAATGGGTTGTTACTTACTTGTATTACTGTGTCCTGTAGATCCCTGTTGTGACTCCTACAGCAATAACAGAAAAAAAGTACAGTGTGTTATTTTTACAGCAATTTTTAGCTGCAATACTTGCTTGAACATTACCTTAACAACACAAACAGTACTGTTAATTGTTCATTCTGTTTCAACGTAATTTTCAATTACAAGAATAAATCCAATATTTCTTTGAAAATCCATTAATTCTAAGGCTTGTAAGCTTATTTCACAACAAGGCTTTAATGGGGCAGTTCCTTGAATAGCTATTACGACTCTCCTGCTCACTATTCATTTATTGATCAGCCAAAACTCGCCTATTATCTTCTGCAAGTTTGGATGAGGAGACAGAGGAAAGACCAATATTGTTTCATGGACCATTGGATTCGTGAGGTGGTAGTACAGCTGGTCTTTCCTTTTCACATGTTGTTATTGACAGCACTGGAGAATGGAAATACAGGCTTTAGTTCTGGGTGCTTGAGATTACAAGGTCGACTTTGTATCACAACTGAAGTATCTATGAATATGGAACAATAAATCAGACCATTTTGCCCTCATGTGCAAATGTTCACATATTTTACTCACACAAATTGTTCGCATACATGAAAATATAAAAGTTCTATAAACAGAAGGGAAATACAAATATAAACGATAACGAAAAGGTATTTAAATTAAAAAAGAAAAGAACACTCTGATGTGGATGACAGCAGGGAAGGTATCCTGTATTAACTCTGCTTCTGAACAACCCAGGCACACACAGGAATATCACCTCCTATACGTGCTGCAGCTACAACTGCGTAAAGACTGCTTGGAGAGGCCAGGCACCCACAGCAATGTACGCGGTCATTTCCGGTGAGGAACTGGGTGCTGGACCAGATCCCTTGTCCACAGAGGCTGAGCGATGAGCCAAATGCACAACTAGTCAAAAAAGGAACCATGAGTCCCCAGAGAGCTCAAGGATGCTTCGACTCAGCCGAGCTGAGATTTTGCTGCTGAGTCACTCAGAAGCATGCTTCAGGGGTTCGAGGCCTCAGGAGTTTCTTGGCATCTCTAAGTGGAGGTTGGCTGGACCGCAGGCACTGGGGTCTCAGGGGTTCAGCTAGTCAAATCCCCTGGATCTGCACTGTTATCTCTGGAGTCAAGGCTCTCTACAGTGCATGGCTTTGATCTGTAATTTTTATGCTATAATACATGTCTGAAATTTACTGCCATCCTCTGCACCCGAAATGCAAGACATCCAATTTTTGGGCAAGCCCTAAGAGTTTCTACATTCAGCTGCGATACAAAAAGATCTGTAACATGCTTCACATGCCGACAATAAATTCTCAGTAATTTGAAATTGTCTACTTTTGACAAATTGCCTCATTTTTTGGTGAATGCTTCCGATGAAGGGATATTAAGGCTTGGTTTTTTCTGGTGACTGAATATAATCTTAAGAATTCAGGATCAGCTTGCAGTGGTGATGTAGTGACATGTACACTTGAATTTAAATGCTGTTCTAGTAGCCAACCAGGCTGCCTGTAAAAGAAGGCTATTAGAGCATCTTCAGTTTCCAGAATAGTGAATGTAAGTACCTAGAGAAGTTTGGGGGAATACAATCATTTTGATGGAAACACCATCAGGCTTGTAAAAGTTTTAGAAACTGTTAAACAAGGATCTTGCTCACTCTTTTGCATTTTCATCAACCTCAGGAAGAATGCACTCTCCCCTTTAACTGCCTAGCACCATGTCTTGCTTCTGCCATTATCTCTGTGTAGTCTTAAATTTCACACCAGCAAAATATATGGGCTATGACATTTTCACTTCTTTTAACTGATTCTTTAAAATTAATGTCTTGATTCTCAACAAATTATTCTTCATAATAAAGGCTAATACAAAAATCTCATAGCAAAATAGAGAACGCTCCCACTGAGGTAGGAAAAACGTTCAACTTTATGTAACTTAAAAGCCAAAGGTGAAGTCTTCACTTCTGGAGAGTATTTTCTAGTGCATTTGCTCCAGTTTGTTAAAATCAACAGGAAAGGAAAAAGTAAGTGAATTGAGCACGTCAAGAATAAAATCACTATGATAACTTAGCTTCTGCTGAGAATAATCACCCAATAGGTTTGTGAGAGGACACCAGGTCTCCTGGAGTGGACACACTAATTCTCAAATAACAAAACAATGGCTGATCTCATAATACCACATGCACATAACTAGAAATCAAACACATGATCAAACTTTAAGGACATGAAATCACCGTAAAAATGAAGAAAGAAAGCAAATCAGGCAGCAGAATTATCTGCTTTTTTTTCCTTCTCAAGAGTAAAGAATTAATGTCTGAACATGAAAGCACATTCTCAAAAGCATCAAGTGAGCTCTTATTTACCAAATTTAATTATTCATTTAAAGTTTATTTATTAAGATGTTTTTAATAAAATTACAATCAAATAATGCCTGATCATTTGTACTTAACAAAGTGTGACAGAGATAGGAGAGAGAAAAGCACACACAGCCTGTCACATCACACACTGATTCAATTATCCTTAAGCTTTGAAAAACAAGAAATAAAGAGACTGTCATTGCCCCTTCCTAGTAAATTCAAGAGCACAAATTAATTCCACAGAAAGAAAATTCAAAGTTAAGGATGAAGTGTAACTTTATGCTTTCTATTACATAAAGGACTGTTCCCTAAATGTGCTCTCCCAGCAGCGCTGGGCTGGGAAACCTATGGGGGGAGCGCTGCATGTGTCAGACGTGGATCCAACTTTCTTTCCATTCTTGTGCATTAATAGAGATCTCCCACGTTAATGAGGTCTGATTTCACATACAGGTACAGCATATGCAGACATGTATACCCCCAACCACCCAGCATATAGTTACATAGATGGACACATCCACACACACAGTTTCAAACAGACAATTCAGTTATATTTGTGATATATAAACCTCTGTTGTTTAGCTTTTATTACTAGACTGATTCCAAAACCAGTCTAGATATAGTTGCTGTGGCCTTTGCAACTTTAATAGCCTAATTAATAAATTTCAAGTTTCAAGCTGTCAGATCACTAATTACTTGAGTTGCAGGTTAAAAGCAGTGTGGCATGTATGGGAACTAATGATGCTGACACTCGGGTTTTATAGACTGAAAAGTAAGGATGATTTGCATCCTTGCAACAGGGTAGGAGCACTACAAGCTTCTCCTCCTCATTCCCAAAATGATGAGTATCTTTACACTTGGGAACTGTCTTCTGTTAAAAAGGATTGCAGCCTACTTGCTTCGGCTGGAAGACTCATTGCAAATGAACTGAACTAATCTCTCAACACTGCCATAAAGGCTGAAAATGAATTCACGGTACCATGCGTCGCTTGGAACTAAGAGATGAATCCAATGCCCTGAATTCAGCCTTTTAGCCTCTTTGCTGGCCTTGGCCACTACTTAACTGACAGACCAATTTGTCTGAATAATGTGCCATCCACAAGAGTTTGGTGTAGTCCTTAAGTTTTAACAAGTTGGGACACTTATGTAGCTTACCTGTGGGAAAGCTTCCTAAGACTTATGGAGACATCCCCTATGAGATGCAATAAAGTTTTTACACCACATTTCGTGAAAAGCAATAGCTAGCTTACAAATGTTTCAAAAACATGCTTGAAAAATTAGGAAACCATTCTTTGCATTTTTGAGCTTGAAAAGCAGATGCCTTTTAAAGTCTGTGACTGTAGAGTTTGAGAGTAAACCATCAAAGTAGCTTTTAATTATTTTAAAATATGTTAAAATAAAGGTGGTGTCTAAAATTAACATGACCTATGGACAGTAATGCAGGATTTTTCCAGGACTCTGGTGAGTTTTGTTAGGTACTTCTTCCCCATCTCATACAAAACACTCTAATTTCTGACCATGCAGAGCACCCAGGCCACAATACAGCTGTGATGTTGTTATATGTACAAAAGTATGCTCGTATATTATTAGATGAAATCTTGTCCCTCCTAAGCTTAAATGAAATGGAAATTCTACTTTGGTAAGAGGAAAAGAAACCACCTAGAAGAGGCCCTTTAAAAATGAATGGTAGATCTCTGAAACGGTTCTGCAGTTCAAGCTATTAGAATATTTCTCAGAGAGATGGATGAACAGGGAAATATAAGATGAGAAAGTCAATATCAACCATTATTCATAGATCTTTGCCCTATGGTCTGTGGTTCTCCTATTCTACATTTATCACAATGTATTAGTGGTGAGGAAGTGCATTCGTGGTGGCCACACAGAAATGCCAGCAGTTGCCTCCCTTGCCCATGCACGCCTGCACACGTGCTGTACACACACATTGTGTGAGGATGATTATGGAAGAAGCTGCAGAGCTGCAAGCACCCCTTCATTTTTGTCATCCATATCCGGGCACTTCACCTGTTGTAAGCTGCTGATCCATCTATCTCCTGCTGGACTTACTCTAACGTAACAAGCCTCTAGCCTGCCTACTAACCTCAATCAGCTGTCTGCCTTCAATGAGCAAATAGACAGTGAGTTATTTCCTCCTTTTTCTTTCATAACATGAGATGTTTTGGTTTAAACTCCTGGTACTACAAAATCATGACACTCTTATCCACAGAAAAGCTGTTTTACCATAGGCAAATTTTGAAGGTTTCTTGGCTTTGTGGTTATAATTACTCCCTGTACTGAATTTTGCATTATGGATTTAAAGGTTACCAAAAGAGCTTGCTTTAACAGGAGAAAGGTTATGAACAGCATCAATACCATCTTTCAAGCTTGAAAACTTCATGAAATATGCTTGTGTCGTATAAACAGTATATGGTGATACAATGTGAAATTTTTATTGGCTCTTACGTAGGATAGCTGATTTCATTCCCTCCTGATTTACCAAGTATAAATAATGTGGTTTCCCCAAGCTCGTGTCAATGTGCTTTGCCATGCTGCACTGCAGCCTCTCCAGGATACCCATACAATAGGGGAGCTGGTTTCAAGTGACCGTCAGCAGGATCAGTGGCCTTGGTCCCTTGAGGGAACAAATACTTCCCTGGCAAATACTTCTGTGGCCCTCTGGGCATCATGGCAGTGGGTTGCCTGCCTCTCTAGCAAAGCTGCCCTTGAAGCCAGGTTGGTGGCAGGAGACGTATGCCCACGCCTCAGTCCCTGACTGTAGAGGCTAGCACATTAGTAAAACCCACCTCAGACCTCAATGGTTTCACTGAAAACCTCAGCTAGCGAAGCCAAAAGAAGCAGGAGCAACTGGATTCAAGCAGGAGCTTCTTGACTCACAGCAGTTGCACGTGCCCTGAGGTGTCACTCAGGAGCATCAGCAGGTGCCCACAGAAGGGACCACATCTGGACAGCCCACCATGGGACATGCCACTTGTGTGACTCATACACCAGTGTCAGTACTGCTGCTAGGAGGTGTGCAAACAAGACCGTGTAGCCCTGCAGAGGCTATAAAGAGGGAAAAGGCAGGGAAAACTGGCACACTCATGAAGAATGTAATCAGCACAGCATTAGCCTCAGCCCTCAAATGCTTAGTCAGGGCTCATGCAAGACATATTCTGAGGTGCGGGAGGCATGGTTCTACGTGTTATTGTGTGTCTTACCTTGTTTGGGAAGGGAAACTTGCTCTGTTCTGCCTTTCCCGGTGTGTGGATAGCTGACAGTGGCGGAGGCCATGAATGGGTCATCTCCTGAAAAACAAAATTGTATAGCAAACTCTGTTTAGAAAGTCAGTGGAATAGGAGACAGTAATAGTATATCAGGAGCAAGAATGCCTAGGTAATGGAATATTTAAGTTACTATAGCTTCTAGGAAAGGCCCAGTTTACATATAATCTAGACAATACCTGAGCTACATTGATTTTTATCACAGACTCTTGAGAGCAGTTCTTAAGCACCATTTCATTTTCCTGAATAGTTAATGCATCTTAAGTGCAAGAAGTTTGATTTTTCTGACAATCTGCAACCACACTTCAATCATGCAATGTATTTTGGCTGGTGAGACTAACAGAAGAACTTTTTTTGGTAGTATGAGAACAGAAATTTCTGTTCATGACCAAGTGAAGAGGTACACACTATGGACTAATCACAAAATAGATTTCACAGAAAAGGTCAGAATGATAAATGCTTAACACTTGCTTAACTGTTAATTCCTAAAATTGCCTTTATCATTGCAAAGGAGTTGAATGAGCTCCTCACTTCCACTTGTCTGTGCCTTGTAGGATACAAACACGCAGCAAGCCTTAAACAAGGCACGCTGTGCTCCTTTGTTTCTTCCTTGTGTTGTTTTGAAGGACATTTTTTAATAGAGAAGAGACGTATATAGCTTGACCTGACCTGTATGTAGACATCCTTGACACAACTTCAGGTAGCAGGTAAACACACCTTCAATACTGTTATCATTCAAGCCTGAATGAGTTGGCCTCCAAAGCAAGGCTGCTTTTGGGGAGGTGTAAATTAAACTCTTGAGACAAGAAGTTTGTTAAGAGAGAGGTTTCATACTCCTCTCTAGTGCAGGATGTTAAAGGATGGATGTGTTTTTTGACATGTTCACCACCAACAGCCATAATACTTGGTGCACAGTAACTTAACAGAATTAATATGAGAAGTAACGTGGAACATGACAACCCTGAAGAGTCGTCTCATAGTTTCAAGAGCTGAGAAGCAAGTAACATCCTGCTTAAGCAGGGGGCTCACTGACACTGTTAAGAGTTTGCCTGGCAGATGCTTTGCTGGGTTTTGATACCAATAGTGACTGTGGAATTGTTTCTTAGTGATATTCCAAGGAGTCATGCTGAGATCCACAATCACTCCTAAAATAACACTGGAGTTATATTTCCATGACTCATTCTTTTTAAAAGAATAAAGAAAACATTCTTGTTCGAAAAAAGGTGCACGCTGAGTCTCTTGCCCATCCTTCGTTGGTGCTGACAGAAGTGCTTCCTGGCCCGGCATGGACTGAGCTGGGGTATTTTTCACATCGAGGGAAGTCTCTAGCTGTTCTGCCAATGAAAGAATTATCCCTTTCAACGTAGTTTATTAGTAATAAATGTCACTTTTAAAGCATACTTGATAAACAGTTTATTTCCTAATAAAAACTGCATTCTTTTATTTATTTGAGGCTAAAACGTTACATGATTTATTATACTTCTGTAATCTATGTACGTGCCTCTAATCAGTGCCTCATCTGGTTTGCAGTTTCAGTATCAGAATTGCTTTGCTTTTCAGTTCTTTGAGGCAGATTGTTCATCTTATTACTTCCTTATCTGATAAGTGCCAGCAATAGCAGTATATAGTAATTTTTTATATACAGTAAGTTCTTTAAACTCAGGCAACAAAATCCACAAGCAACCAGTTTGCTGTTTGCTACAGATACCTAACACATGTACTATTGTTTTCAAAAGGTTAAGGAATGGCATATTGAGAAATAATCCAAGAGCAAGAGTTTATGACAATAAATGGACAGAGAGGATGTTCAATCCTAAGGCTGTGATCTAAAAATGGATCAATTTCTGCTTTTGTCTGCTTTTCCCTTACATGATCATTCGCTTACTTTCTAGAAAGTGGGATGTTGTGCATATAGACTAAAGTTGTTTCCACTAGTAAAAACCCGTTCCCCCAAAACCAAAGTGTTTTTCCCTGCGAGTTGAGGTTCTGAGTCCAAAAGTATGCACAGGAATGAACTATGTGTCACTTCTTTCGAAAGGCGATACTTTATGTTCCCTCTGCCAAGTGAAGAATCATGGCAACCAGACTGGGAGCATCTGGTGGCTTTGACCTAAAGTTATCCTACTTGGGAAATACACGTCAGTACTTATGATTTCCATTTACCCAAGAAGCAGTTCCTCCAGGTTATAAGGTGGTTGACCCTCACTGTCACCTCCAGGGAAACATCTTCTGAGAAGTCTGCTCTATGCCATGCAGAAACCCATCTGTTAGAGCAGCAGAGCTCTTCCCTCCCGCCTTGCCTGCCCGAGTCTGACAATGATACCTTCATCCAGGGAAAGGACCAGAGGGTTGATTAAAAATAAGGGTGACCTTTTTTTTTGACATGTCAAAATCTTTCATTTCTTCTTTTCACAAAGATTATTCCTCATCCACACTTCAATGAAAAATGGCCTTAATGGCCTTTTTTCTCAGCTAGGCTCTCTTCTCCCTTTTAACTTTGAGTTGTGGTATATAATAAAGCTTTCTACATAATTTAAATTTGATGTAACCCTTTCTGACACAAAGATTTAGTAAGAACACTGATATTTGCCAGGGTTAATAATTGCCATTATCATGAACATCTGAATGTGCATTTACTAGAATAATATTTTGAGTTGTGATCATTTGGTGTATTTATCACTACACTTTGGAACTCAGACAATTATAAAATGAAATCAAATTAAAAAAAAATCATAAAACTAACATGAAAAAACCTCCAAACTGTAGGTTGTCACCACTGACAGTGGTAAGATTTAAATAGAGTAAAATAATTTTTGAAAAGAGAAACATTAAACTATGTTCATAGTCTCCTTCTGGCTGCCAAGAACAAAAATCTCAGAAATCAGGAGAAAGGATTTAGGTGTGCAGCGAGTGTCAACACTGTGCAAGGTCAAGCAGAAACAAATCCAGAATCCATTCCTGTGTGCCAAATCTTGTGATTTCAGTCTCTGTCTGAAAATATTTGAGACAGATTAAAAGCACCAGTGGTGACATATGATTATATCAAGATCTTTTTTTAGTACATGGTGTGAAATGTTTGAAAATGTAAGCCCAGAAGGCAACTCCCTATCTAAATGAATAGAAAGGACTCAACCTGTATTGTTACACTTTCATGCACAGCTTCTCTTTTCTGCTCAGCTAACTTAGCGATCTGGAGTTTGGGATTCCCAGTATTGGCATAAAGCACCCGCTGGACTGAAAACAATGTTTCAAATGGCTTGACGAAAATTTAAATGTGCCTAAGATCTTCTGCACCTTCAAGCTGGTGTTAAGATAGTGACTGACACAAAAGGTTTTTATAGTGATTGACATGAAAGGTTTTTGAAGTTAGAAAGAGAAAAAAACAGGCTTTTTTTTTTTTTTTTAGCATAAATTGAACAAAAAGTTATGTCCAAAACACTTTGCACCAGAAAATGTTCCAGCCACTACAAGATAAGGGTCTAATTCAAAACCAATTTAGATCTTTCTCCAAACTTGATTAAGTTAACCTTAAAGTCCTGAACAATGTTAATTAATGGAAGCACAGAGAAGCCATTTGAGGTCCAGAAGTTGGGAAAAACAAAGATTTCTGGATCAAAGAACGATGTCAGAACTAGACTGCTTAAAAATACATGTGGATAAGCACGTGTGCCCAACCGCAGGACAGCTCGCCTGAGATGACCACGACTGCCCTCCTCCTGCAGTCAGATGCGCAAGACGGAAGGGAGGCTCTGAGATCCTCTCCTTTTTTTTTTCTTAACACACGTTTCTCCATGTGAGGTGTGCCTTTCTGCTGTTTCAAAGTGGCATCTTTGTGGTGGTGGCGATGGCCCATCTCATTCACATGCATATTGTAGCTCTACAACCGCACTAGTCCCCGCCTGTAGTAAATCAGTTTTCAGCAGTTATACGTAAATGTCCACTTTTACAAGCTATAAAAGTCCAAGCCTAGTTAATCTTAGTCAACATGCCAACTTGGCTTTTCTTTTTACTGAAGGGAAAGCCTTCAAATAAAGAAATCTATAGTATTGTGTATCCTTGTTCCAAATTCAGTTTCCGCAGCAACAATTAAGTAACAAGACGTTTCTTGTGGATTAATGACTGCTTGGCAGTGTTTTGTTTGGGGCTTTTAACCCTAGCTTGTAGGTAATTTTTCAGGAAAAGTACCATGCAGAGGTAAAAAATAGTATTCACTCTCGACTTAAGGCAATGCTATTTATCTAGTGCCATCAATCTTGCTGTGTGGCACATGATACCAGGAATGGTTGAACTGATTCAGAAAAATTGTAATTAATAAAAAGTGGGGAGGCCAGCATCATCTAGATTTAAAGTCTAGCCACATGTATTACCTTGCTGTTCATTCGCTGCCAAAACCAGAACTTATCATCTGGCCGTTAAGAAAATTGACTGTTTAATCCTCCTCTTGGCTTGTGCTCACCTAGCCAATTTTTGATTCATAATATTTTGTCTCTCCACAGATGATGATTTAAGAAATGTTTGTAGCGTCTCATAAAGGGCCCTGTCAAACACCTTTTGAAAATTATTTCAGCTGGCTCAACTTCATCCCCTGCTCTACTGACATGTCGCAGGAATTATAGGAGATTGATGAGACACAATTTTCCTTTGCAAATACTCTGCTGGTTGGCTCACAGGGACTGCAGAGTCTCTCTCTCTCTAGTTACCTATACTTAAATGCAGATTTTAGGGAATCAGTGGATATATTTATTCAGCTGGAAGTCAAGGCAACACAAAGCTAACACAGAGCTTTCCAAGACCCTTTAGCAAGTGATCACAGGACACAGTTTGAGAACTTCTAATCCAGTTACACTCTTGTCTTCATAAAATAGATTATTTTTTTTTAACACAGAAGACTCTCTCTTCAAGTGCTGTCAGTTGGCAAAGATCCCTTTCAGTTTAGTGAAGCTACGCTGCCACTAGCTGACAACATGGCTATGATTTTAGTGTCAAATATCCAAAGCAAAGACTCTGCCACTGAAACTTTTGGAGACTCTGTTGAAGCCGACGGCATTTCACCGGGATAAGGTCCCCGTGATGTGAAAAGTAAATTTTCTGTTTTCAAGATTGATTCCTCCAGTATCTGTTATTGCTGCAACTTTTCTTATCCAAACCTCAAACATACATCTGTAAAACAGAAAGATAAAGCTGTTTCCTCTTGTTTCTTTACCGCATCACTTATACAAACTACATCTACTTAACTCTTTTTCTTCTTCCTCATAAGCCCTGTAGTTCCCTTTGTGCACTTGAAAATTTGATAACTAGATAACTCTTTCCATTTGAACATCTTTTATTTTGTCATTATCCTCTTAGTAACACGTCATTCAGAACCACAACTGCCCAACATAATATCTTGCCATTTTCCAGCTTTCATTGTTCCTTGTTTTAATTCCTATCCATCCACTTATTTGGGCAAGTTTTAATTTATAGTTAATATTTATGCCATGTATAATGCAAAATGTTTTCAAAACTGGACATGTGACAAACGTGGTTTCACCCACCCACTAACTGAAGGATAAAATAAGGGAACTACTCTGAACTCCCTGCTATGGACCTGAAATAGCCATAAGGATGCCATTTAGGCTGAGCTGGGTGCCAGTTTAGTGCTGAACCTCAGTCAGTAGTTCTTCTGTTGCCCACACTCCGGCAAAAATTATTTCAAGAAGTCACTTCTTTTCATAGCAATCTGCTGCAAAGCACACTGTACTACATTTCCCCTTTGGCTCCAGTCCCAAGACCCTTCAAGTACCCTGTTGCTTTCTGTAATATGAATTCCTTTTGACAGGCTTCATCGGTATAGCATCCAAAGATATATGACAATCCAGGGGAGAGGGCTTGTCAAGGAATTTTTTTTGTTCTAAGCTAAGAAATAAAGGTAATTGTGTAGCTTGTGACTGTGTCATTTGTGCTGTGCTTTGTTCTTCAGACCTGCATGGATGGGCATTAGCTGAAATTGCTTGATAGAAACAGGATTCTCTGTGTGTGTGTGTGTGTGTGTGCGGGCGCACGCCTGTGGGCTGGGGAGAGGGAAAGAAAAAAAGAGAAATTAGGCCCTTGGAAAGAGAGAAGGTCAGAGATTTTGCAGACTGCAGCATTAAAGAATGTGTTCAGCATTAAATCTCCAGATGTTTGGTATCTACAGAACTAAACCATTCCAAATCATGAACATTTGCAACGTGATCTGTGGATCAATTCACTCTACAGAAAATCACAAATGCCAGGGCAATAAGTTTCTGTTTGGAATACATTATCTTTGCTTTAATGGAACCATCCTGAAAATAACCTGCAACATTTAGTCAAGGTTCAGTAATCTAGGACAGATAAATGTAAAAGACTGCTACAGACGCTTAGTTACCAAACTGACTTATTTAGGTCCTTCATTGTATGATTATCATTCTTTAACAAAGAGTCTTGCAAATTTTTATCTGTTTTGTGAGGACAAAATGTGCTGATAAGCCCAGAAGAAGCTACAGATATCCAAGAGAAATGTTTGATTATAACAGCAAGCGTTAATTAGTGTATAGCCTATACCATGCTCTCGTGTATCAGAGTTTAAGACAAAATTTACTCTAGTTATCAGGAAAGGAAGGACGTGTACCTTTACATAAAGGTAAATCGCAGAACAGAATTTAGAGGGTTTCCTTAAAAAGTTTTAAATATTCATCACTGAAATGGAAAAAAAGAAAAAGGACAAAATCTCTTCTTCAGTTTCAGTGATGAATAGCTGTTCTTAGCTAAGAAGCTATGTTTTTCCATGAATGCACTGGGCCATATGATATGACAAACTGTCTGAAAACCAGCCTTGCCTGGGCCAGCTGAGATTATGTGGTTAATCAACGTACAATCTTTATTAGTGCATTAACCTCCTGCACCCAAGGACTGTGGATTCTAATTCCTGGATTGCCATGCAAGACTGATGCAGCTAGTTTTCTGGTCTCAGTTGGCAGCAAGCTAACAGAAGTGGCTAATGAAGATGAATAGCTGCCTCTTGGGAGTGGGGGAGAAGGAAGAGTAAAGGGAAAGATCTAGGATACTTCAAGGTCCAGATCTCTGCATCATTTCAGATAATAATGAAAAAGTGGACATAGTTGACATTTTCAGAGATTGTAACAAGCCCGTTAATTCTGCAGCCTGCTAACAAAGCAATGGTAGTGGCCTGGGGATTGCTCTGGAAACATTTCAAGAAGCTAAAACAAAGGCTATTGAAAATAAAGACCAAGGCACCGGTCAGGGTCTTACCCTCTTTTGAGAGATGATTTTATTAATATGGACAAAGGAGCACACAAAAAACCCCACTCAAAGCTACAAAACAGATGCATTTACTAAGGAAAACATCTGCAGTTTGGAGAAGACAAAAATACCATCATGGTAAATATTTGGAAATACTGAAATATCTTTGCCACAAATGCATGTAATGTTCTAATATAAACATCCCTTTATTCCAGACAAAAATACCCTACTAAATGTAAGGAGGTCATCAAAGCAAGATTTGTGTGAGGGAAAAAATCTAGTTTTTTTTAAAACTAGACAAAATTTTTAAGTTTCTTATTTTGTGTGAGGCTGGAAGGTTTCTGATAGGTACACTAGTGGTCTGGGTTCACCTCCTGGACAGAAGGTGAAATAGCAGGTCATTGGTTTGGCATAATTTGTTTGTAGTTACAGTCTTTCATATTCCTGAAGCCAGTTTAAGAGGACTGGGGGTATCATAAAGGCTTACACAGTTCCTTGGAACCCAAGGGCTCGTTGAAAGACTGCTTTTGTGCATCCACAGTGGAGATTCACCGTTGGGTATGAACTGATAATTTTAGCTCATCTTGTTCAGTCAATTGATTATTTCAAGCTTCACAAATTTATGGGTAACACAGTAGTGTCTGTGTGCTCTGCACACAAGTTACAGGCAAACATTACATGAAGTAAACACCTTGTGCTCTGGGTTAAGGTTTAAGGTGATACCAGAATGCCTTTTGGCTAACGTACCCATGAAGGCTGCCAACCATAATAAGGAGAATGAAAGCTTCAGTTCTGTGCTAGTGCAACAAACTTCTTGGTCAGTGTGAAAAGAGAGAGAGAGAGTAAGAAAAGACCATAGAAAGAAAAGTCAGAATTAAAGTATTAGAAGTCAAATTGCTGTCAAACGTAGCACTAGAAAGCATAACTCCTAGAATTTTTTCTCTTGTGGTTTCTTAATGATATTAGAAGAAATTTGCTCAATTTACAGGTGAAAATTACACCAGGCTGGGACCTCAGACAGTGGAGCTGATCATCAAGGCAGAGACTCTCCTTCCCTTTTCCCTGCCGTAACACTGAGAGGTTCTGCAAGGTAAAGCAGCCTGTAAATCCTTCCTGGACAACCTTGCATGGATGTGGCTGAGTGCAATTAGCAAACAATTTTGTTTATGATGCTCTGACAACTTGGGGAATCTATTCATATACAAGTCATTTGTTCTGAATGAGATTAAGAAATCAGTGTAGCACTGCGCGCCTCAGTGTATGTGAATTCAACCATCTGTTCTCAAGGCTGCATCGTGTGCCTCCTAGATCTGAACTGACAGAAAGATGTTAAATCTTGGTGGTTTGTATTCCAGAAGGAGCACAGTGGCACAATGTGATGTCTGCAGCCAACAGAGACCAGTTCAGCTAAGAGTAGAGAGGTATACAGAGCTGAACACAGACAAACTCAGGTCCACAAATGAAGAATACCATATATTCCTGGTAGAGCAAGATACTGGACCTGGAAAGGAGTTAGAGATCACCAGAGGACAAGCAACTGAAAATAATGTCCTGACATCTCATTCTCTGGCCCAAAGAACTTGCTCCATCACTGTGTATTTGAAAATGGAGCAGTAAGTAGCACAGTAAAATTGGTGAGGCCAATGCTGGAGTAGCCTATTCCTTCGTATACATTTCTTTAAAAATGCTGAAAATTCTGAGAAGGTGGAAAAAACCCAAAAAAACCCCAACCAAAAGAGCTCACAGATATTTACAGAGATCACCCCTGTTGGACTAAGAGGTATTATGCTTGATCTAAATAAGCATCTTCATAAGGGGAAAAACCCTCTAACATTACTTTCAGAAAACTTACTTGTGGCCAACTGTCAAGTGTCCCAAGGTAAAAGGTAGAACTTCTACTGAACACCTTCATCAGAATTCACAAGAGATAACTGAAGAAAATCAAGGTTGTTCATACTTAATAGGAGTCCATGTATACAAGTCTTGCAAATAGGTCTCAGTGGAAAATGCTGTCATCTCACAATGACAGAAAAAGATGAAAACCGCTAACTTCTTTTATCAGGAGCCAAAGGACAGAAGGACAAAAAGGTAAATCGGGTAAAAAAGAGCAACTTCTTATGAGCTGGTGGTTCACTGCTGGGATACAGTGCTAAGGAAATGCCTGTCTTCATCTCTTGAAGTCTTAAGATCAAGAAAGAATGCTTTTCTGAATGATATACTTCTGCCAAATACAAGATAATGGCTCAAAACGGGAAAGCGGCTGCAGTTACCTGGCTTGTTACACAGGTCAGAATGCTTGTCAGACTGGGTGATGAAATACATCATTCAGACTCACATCTAAGATGTACCTAAGTGGAATTCCTGTTCTTTATTTTGGACCTGCTTTTTCAGTCTTTCTAAACTCTTACCATTTATAGCTCTCAATACAGGATTTATAAATCAAGAAAACATGTGAACCATTTGTATTCATGTGTGAATGCTCAGTACTGACCACAAAAGCAGTGACTAAGAGCAAGGGATGTTCCACTGTGTTTTAGAAAAAGACAGAAACAGAAGTTGCCCTTTCCTTATGTATTAGTACTCTATCACCTGTAGTTGTCTCCTGCTGCTTTTGATTATATAAGGTCCAGGTGCATCACAATTAACCTTGGGGATTTAACTAATGGGTCACGATGAGGGCAGCTGCCTGACATTCTTGCTACAGTCAGCAGAAAAGATAAAGACACCAGCGTGGGGCACATCAGCGGACCAAACATCTGGAGCATCCTCTGGAAGTGACTTTCTGTATTGTCTAGCGATGGAGTCCAGGTTGCTGTACTCAGTCCTAAAGTGGAGGGGCTAAATCCTAAAGACTGGGGGCAGGGTGGGGGTTAGTGGTGGTGGTGTCAATCTGGCCTTGTTCTCCTTGGAGCAAAACTTTATTTCTGACATGTTTGCATGGCACCTAGCACAGAGATTTGATGAGTGCTGTGCCTCTATACTTGCTACAACACACATAAATTGAGGGAGAACTCAGAGATGACTTCTTGGCAGTGCTATTATTTCAGCTGGGCTGCCCTGGCACTTCTTCTTAGACCATCTCTTAGGTTAGGTATCTATCTCCAAATGTGAGAGCGTTACCACATTTCTGCATCTTTGCCATTTGCATATCAGGATGAGAATAGAGCAGGCATAAAGCTCCTCTTTCCTACCCTGCATTTCTTGGAAACATAAATACTCTGCATGGCCTTCTAATACCTTCACATTAAGAAGACATTACTGTTCCAGAAAGGTTATCTGTGATCATCTAAAATGTTCTCCTTAAATATATAGACAAGCCAGTATTAGGTTTTCTAGTTTAAATACTGTGGGTAGTGAGAAAGTTAGCCTGTTGGATATCACCTTTTTCTTTTAAAATGTCACATTTGGACTTTGTCTCAGCCTGGAAGAGCATTTGGGTGGCAGAGGAGAGCTGAGGTACTCCCCATCAGGAGCACCTCTTGGTTCCTGGAGTCAGGACCAGGGTGTACACAACGTTATTCCAGCAGGTCCGTGTGGGCACAGCCACTGCCCAGGGTGGATCCTTGCCTCCTGTTTTCAGTAACGCTCGTGTCCTCCTCCCCTCGTAGGTGTGAAGATGGTCTCCATACTACCAACCTCTCATTCCAGGGCCTGGGGAATGAATGAACCCTGGCCAGAAATGGGTGTCAGGTGCAAACATCCTCCTTCGTCCTCCAAGGCTCCCTGGAAAACAACCTGGATTCTCCTGGAGAATCAGCCATCCATACCAGAAAAAATCCAGCAAGGTGGCAGAGTGGGGCTTGGTGCTACAGCCAGAGGCTGGTGGGCCTACTCCAAGGCTCTCTGAGATGTAAAAGGTTGGAGAGATCCTGCTGCACTTGGAAAAGTGAGTTAATAGCACTTCCCTTTCCCCATGCATAGTCCAATTCCTGTATGTATATGTAGGTAATAATCTCTCTGGGATGAGCACAACCTTGTAGCATGTACATGGCAGTGTGCACACTGAGGCTATGATTTTATTCAGAAGTTACCAGGAGCAACAGGTTTTGTTGACATTTACAGTGGTAAAAATACCAGAACAAGTGGGCAGATATTTAGAGGACCAGGATAGTCATTCTTAAATAAATTACTGGATAACTTTGGGACTTAATCTGCAGTAAAAAAATTAATTCGCAAAGCTTGCACAGTATAATGGTAGAGTTTTTTTACTGGGAATATTTTATTCTCTAACAAGGGTAAAATATGTTGTTGAAATTTCTTGAAACTACTACTGCACCTTGAACTGCTGAATTTAGTGATCTGTGAGTTGACAGAAACTTTCGTGGACAAGATCCTCTGAGTATTTTAGATAGGTAAAGTGATTTCTTTTCTTTTTGTTGTCCTCCAGTGCTGATGCTTGACAGATTTAGTCTAAAATGTGTGTCAAAAACATATGGGATCAGAAAAGAGGAAGAAAATATGTACTGAAAGACTCCTCAAAATAGCTGAAGGATTTAGTAGAGAAGTCTCATTGGCTGCACTCTCCATTCAGAGTCCCTCAAGCACTTCTGAGACCCCGAGCTGTGCACACCCTGAACCCTGGCCAATGAAAACTGGATGCAACAAGTCTGGAGGTTTTGTTGTTGAGAGCAGAGGCAAAAATGAAGCCTGGGAAGTGGTAAGACCGAAGCCCTGCTGCTACGTTCCAGTCTTTGTGTGGCTTACTGAGGCAACAGCAGATCTTCAGGGCCTTTCGCATCACAGTAAAGGTTTTGGTAAGCAGGGCACACTGAGTTCCTGCTATAATAATTTCTGTTTCTCAGAGTCAAAGCAACAAATCATCAGGTGCAAACATACTATTTTTCACATTAATCTGCAGGTTGTTTTGGATGTTAGGACCAAAGTCCTGTGATAGGGCCAATTGGAGCGTGATCACATGGGGCAGTGCCCCTACTTGCAGAGCTGGTACAATCACAGTCCCTACACTTCAGAGGCTGCAGGTTCTTACCGCAGCAGCCTCGGAAGAAAGATCCAGACCTGCACCCTGAAAAGCTTGGCAAGAGTGGGGAGAGAGCTTGAGGCCAGTCCCTTGTTGCTGTGTAGAAAACTGTTCGGCTTGCCAGCAGCACACTGCTTCTGGAAGCCCTTGTGAGGGCATTACACACAGGCAGGGAGCCTTCCAGGGCTGCTGCTGCTCACCATCCTGTTCCAGGGAGCCAGTGCCAGGGGCACAAAACAGCACTTGCCACTTCTCTATGTGGGGTGGCCTTTGGGAAGCTGTGGGAGGCATGGAGTGTCCCTTTGTTTGCCCCAGTCGTCCCTAGGCGATCTGGCATTTCTTGTTAAAACTGATTTTAAATTGTGCTTCTCTCTAGATGCAAATACACCCATGGATCGGTAAAGGAGACATTCTTTAACCGTGCAATTCACTCCTATCTAGTGTTTATATTAAGTGGGTTCTTCAAAGCTATCATTATCTCAAGCTCTGTCTGCTTTAAGCCCTGCCACAATAACATTTAGCACTTATTGTACACACTGGCTTTTGTTTGCAAGGTATTCTGCAAACTTGAATTAAGCATCCCAGCACCCTTGCAATCTCTGTAAGTACTGTACTACTATTACAAAGTAAACCACATAAAACTGGAATTAAGGTTGAAAGAATCTTGAGTCAGAAAATCCCATAAGGAAACCCTGTTTTTCCCTGTCCCGGTACAAATGGCACCGAGGTTGACAATGCCATTCTGTGACTCCACTTTCAAAAAACAGTAGAAGGTATGAAAATATACATTGATGTCTTATTTCTGCTCCTAAAGCCCATGTTCTGCCCTCATCCCCTGTACCAGTTATTTCATGAAACAGCAGAGTAATGCTAGTATCTTACTCATTATAGTAGGCATTGTCTGCATAGGAAATTTGCAACTCTTGAAAAAAAAGGAATGGTTTTAAACCACTTCAACATAATGAGTGTTAGAGATTGTATGACTGCTTTGGTTTTAAACAAAACCAAATACATTTAGATTCATCTAAATGGGATAAAACCAAATTAGATGAATGGAAAGAATAACAAATGGATCTTTGAAATGGTTTGTAAGTAGACTTGGTTATGAAACAACTGAACTTCAACTGATGAAACACCCCTATGCACAGGAAGCCTACAAGGATTAGCATATCAGGCTGCCTCACCACTTCTAGGGATTCTCTGCCAATGTTGTACCAGGCTTTCAGTACAAAGACAGCTTGGTTTTACAGCTGGAATGTTGTGAAAAATGATGCTAACAAAAGTTTTTACAACTCTCTGAAACGTTCCTCAAGATGTTTGCCAGCAAACAGTAGGTGATTATGAAATTATAGGTTGCATCATGACAGAGACAAGAAAGGAATATGGTTATAAATGCTTGTTTATTTTTGAGCTCTTAACTACACATGATTTACTTATCCACTTTACAGCAAAATTAACATTCTTTCACTGTGATTTAAAAAAATGAGGATGTATATATTTTCTTTTATTTTTTTTAACCGCATAGAAATCATGTGGAAAAATTAAAGTAATACATAAAGTAAAAGGAAACAAGGCATACCATTATCACTTTTTAATTATGTTACCTATTTTTTATAGAACAGAGAATCAGGAACAGCTGCCTTAGCATTGGAAATTTAAAATATGAAAAGTCATGAAAGGTTGTTTTGTGGCAGCAACTGTTTATTTCTTTTGTTTTGTCTTCATGAGAACCATCAAACTGCAATTCATTGCAATAAGAAGGTCCACATAATGTCTAAGTATCAACTAATTCCCACTTAAGCCTTCAATGACTTTCCTACCCAGGGAAGGATTTCACCCCTTTTGATTAAAGGTAGTCCTTTAGGTCAATTCTGTTTTACTTTGAAAAAGTTTCTTGGTAAAACAAAGCAGTGGATATGTCTTTCAAAGCTTCAGTATACGTAGAATCCCATCAGAAGAAAGATCACAACATAGACCTTTTTCCCTACCAGCAATCAAAGCTTAAATGAGGAACACTTTCAAAATAAGACAGAGACAGTTGGAGATTACTGCAATGGTAAAAGAGTACAGTAATCATGAACATTTCATGCTTTTTGTGTGAGAAAAGTAGGACCCTGGAACCAGACATTTTAAAATTATCTGCATGGGCAAAGCCATGGCAGCCAACTGGTGTATGTTGAGAGGAGAAAGGATGATCTAGAGGTGACTCAACTAATGCAACTCTGTGTCCAGAACTGCAGACATAAAAAATACCAGTGGTACAAACCCAGTCCATCCCCAGTGCTGAATTACACCAAGCAAAAGGAACGCTGGTTACAGCAAGGCAAAGAGGAGTGGCCTGCCAGGGGGTTTGCTGACTATTCAGCAAATAGAAACACTCAATACCTGTGCACGAGACAGACTGAAGTTTTAAGACAGAACATGTTATAAAGTGAGATTAGAAAAGATAAAAACTGTACTTTCAAATTAATCCTTTAATGCCAACTAGCAATAAAGCTTTTAGTAGAGTCTGTTTGGTTTTATTGATAGGCTCAATGGGTTGAATCCCTATCCATATTTTAGCCCCAGCGCCTAGATTCACATCGCCATTGGTTTCTGATGCTTAATCTCATTAGTACAGCTATTTGTATTGATATACCCAATAAGGTTGCTAATACTACCTTAGCTAAGTGTTATTTATTGTATCTGTATATACAACAATATTAACACAGTCAAGCATCAGCATCGGCACTTGAGGGCACCATTAAATTCACCCAGTGTTCAGTGAGAGATTTAATGATGGATTTAATAGTATTAAATAGGAAAAAATGCCCTTGGCCTTTACATTCTCATTTAAAAACATATAAAAGAGTAGTAATTCAGGCAGTTATACTTCTTTCAAAGATTTTCCTTTAAATCACGCGTTGCAATATGAGATCAGCTGTACTTTGGCTGTTGTTGTATCTTGACCAAAGACAGCAGCCCCTGGCCTATCAGAATTACCAAACTGTTGGCAAATTCAGCTCAAGTTCCTACATCAAGTATGGGTGAGTTTACTGCTAAAACAATGAAGACAAAGATTGGTGGAAAATTAGCACAATGATGTCGCCTCTGAGCTACATTACAGAGACTTCTGTTAGCAACAAATACAAGCAGAGCCATGAAATAACTGGATGTTAAGTTTTTATGCTGATTTTTTCATGGAATATCAATAGGCTGGGTTGTTTCTTTTTTCGTGTGCAGTCGCGTGCCTGCTGAATTTTCTCACAGCTTTTAGCTGCATCTACCTGTCATGTCCAGATGTCTGTTACTGAATGGACCTAATGATGTTCTCTATCCCATCAACGAGAGAATTTCGTTCAAGAAAGGCATGTGAATGGCCTTTTTCCTGTCTCTGAAGCACCTGTGCTCTTTAGGTTGAAGGAAATCGGGCTCAGTCCGACACCAGAAACTTTCTTCATATGCAGTCCAGCCGAGTCTGTCCCCTTACATCCGAGTCTGTCCCCTTACATTCTGTTTGAAACCACCAAGTACGTGGAAGAAAAATGATGGAAGACAAAGAAGCTCAGCTCTCTACATGGCCCTTACGAGTGATTAGAGGGTCACCTAAGCACCAGTGAGTTCTTCTAAGACTTGGAAACTGTGGGCCCTATGTGCAGGCTCTCAGTGACTTCCATATGTAGAACTGAATTTATATCACTGCGAACCAGCATCTGTTCAGTCCTAGCCTTTTTTTTTTTTTTTTACATATTTTCAGTGTCTATCACGAAAAAGATTATACAAACACTTATACTAGCAATATGAATACTGACAATTAAAAGATAACAGTAAAAACATCATATTTGAATTTGAAACTAAATTAAAAAAGTTTTTTCAGCAATCTTGGCATTAAAGAGAATATGGATCAAATCAAAATTATACTTCTACACATGGGTAATAACACTTAAAACTAGATCCTTAGCAGCAAATCATGCAAGAAAACAACAGAAAAAGCCCAAGTGACTGCTTATCAGGGAACATTCACATTTTCCTCTGAAATTTCCCTGCTTTTGAATAGTTCTACTGACACAGCTACTGCAGCATTTTGAACAAACTCGCTCTGTAACATCTCACAAGATAATGCACCTAGTTTAAAGCATGAGTTATGCAACAGAGACAAAGAAAGGGACAGGCCATTCTCGTTTCTCCACACACCCAGACAGGCTGGATTAATTATAGAGCATTACATAAATGTGGCTGTGTTTGATTCCACAGTGCTTTCTTAAACCAGGGTGAAATATCGCTGACGTTCAGCCACATCACTGGTGGGAAAAAGCCATATAGGGTACACAGTTCACTGCACAACAGTAAGGAGACGGGAAGTAAGTTAAAAGAAATATTATCCAAGGATGAGAAGAATTCCCATGTCTTATCAGACAAGCCCCCAGGTCTCTGATGTTATTTCAGAACATGGGTCTCTGGCTGTTTCAGACACAGCTAACATACTCATGTGGAAACATACGCTTCTCGATTTATCTATTTCAGAAAAATGAGCCAATACAGAAAACTAGATTCCTGTTTGTGCAAGTAGAGCCAGGGCTCCCGCATCCACCTGTACATTCTCATGATTTTGGTGCATGAGACCTTGGGTGGATCCACAGCTAAGTCTTAGCTTATACATCTGTAAGTGCGGTGTGTATGCAATATGCATACTTTGCACAGTTGTTTTGGATAATGAGGAAGTAATTTTTAATAAATTTTTTTAAAAAGGATCTTAAGTGGTAAGGTTTGCTAAGAAAGTACCATTACAGGTACCACGGAGCTGTCAATGAGAGACAATGAGATCTTTTAAAAATTATTTTATCATCTCTAATGGCAGGTAATCCAGTATTAGGTATTCCTGAAATGGCTTTGTAGCACTTTGTCATACTTGTGGTGAGTCTTTCAGAGGATCTAAGCTTTACTTTTCTCTATGGGTGCTTAGAGACAGTTCCCATTGAAGTCAATGGCAGCTGAGTTCCCATAAATAGGAAAAAAAAAAATTTTTACTAGTAGTAGTGAGGATTTAAAAATACTTGAGTAGACAAAATCCCTTCCTCAAGCTGGCTGCTAAAATGTAATATTTCAAGAGATTGAAAAGGTTCATCTAGAATTTGTTCTGTTGGTTAAATAATACTTACACAGGCTTTTGCATGCCGATTATATATCAATTATTGTATAATTGCATCATTACTTTAATTAGATTAAACTACATAATTGGGATGTCTAATTACAGAATGAGGGGGAAGAAAGGTAACTTACCCGACAATAACTGTGGTTCTTGAAGAGGGGCTGTCCACACAGATTTTGCCTCAGGGGCAAGTTTCTGGTGCAAGAGACACTGGTTTTCTCTACAGTGGCAACGACTGAGGCAGCCCCAGGTACACCATCCCCGTCCAGACACTTTTCAGGAGCACCAGCAGTAAGGTTGTCACAGGGAGGCCATTTACCACTGGTATGCCAGAGTGCTGGTGCAGGAAGGGGAGGTGGGTCATGGAGTCTGTGTGGAAAACTCTTCGTAAAAAACCACAGCTAGTGTCGAAAAAGCTGCTCCTCTCCTCCTACTGCTGGTCCACAGAGACCCCATTCTTGGTAGAGACCAAGCTGCGTTTTAAATCCAGATGTGGGAGGAGAAATCTTACCCAAAAACCAACAGGGGACAACTTTATCAGTACTGGCCTGTGATTTACCAACTGGAATCAAGGACTTGGAGAAGTAAATGAATAAACAAAGCATTAGGAAGCAGGTCTGAGCACTCTGGCAAACAGAGAATGGTCTCTGTCTGGAGGATACTCTTTAGTAACCCATGGGAAATAGGAACAGAGTACAAAATTTACCTGAACAAATCTGCGTAGGAACAAAGTGGCTTCCAACCATTTCAGACCAGACACATGAAAAGTTTTGGAGGATCACCTGAATATGCTAATCCATTAAATGATATCTCACCATCTTACTTCGATGTGAGTAAACTGAGATTTTGGGGAAGAGAACAACTAGAAGGCTAAACTGTTGAAGATTGATGGGAGATCTTCAGAAGCCTCTGTCTGCAGGTTTTGACACAATCTAACCACAACATTTCCAGTGTTGAACTTACATTGTGTCTGGTCTTTATTGAGAGCTATAAGAAGAATGAATGCTATAAGGTGGGGAAGTGATTATATCTTTCTTATCCCAGATATACAGGCTTTAAAGATTCACTTCTGTACCTCCAGAAGACATAGTAAGGGCCTGTGAGGAACTCCATCCTGAAGCTGGAATGGCCTGGTAAGGTGGGAAGACCCTGGTGGGGAGAAATGCTTCATAAGAATTCATGAAGTTACAACTATATAATTTTTGGCAAAGAGACCTAAGAATTGGGACCTCTCAGAATCTTTTGAATTTAGGAAACAATTTCAGATGAAGCTGAACTTTGACCTTCAAAGAATGAAGCAGAAGGTGGGCAAGTCAACATGTCTGGATCTCTCCACCATTCTCTAGGAAAGGCTCCTTTCAGGCGGTTGCAAGCCACATATAAATGCTAAGATGAAAGGACCCTCCAGTTAGGAACACAAGGTGTCTACAAATAATCTCACTTAGGGATGTGAAATTACATGATATTCATGAACGGGGGGTGTAAGTCCCTAGTTATGGTCTAGGCACCTGATCTGGACCTGCTCAGTAAGGTGCCCCACACAGGCACTTAAAAAGCAGTTCCTGCCCCAAAGAGCTGGCAGTTCAAACACATGATATGACACTCAAGATGGATGCAGACAGAGGAAGAAATACAAGGAAATAGCGGCTTAATTTTGACTAACAAAATAGTCTTAAACACACTAAAATTACATAATGGTATTTTTGCAGCCCAGCTCTTACTAGGCATATTTGTTATTTTCACTTGTTTTTCCTAGAAGTATCACAGCGCATTTAACAAGTGGGCTGATCAAAGGCATCATCCACTTCTGTATCCTAACCAAGAGATGGTAAGTAGACTGAGGGTAAGACCAGCAAGGGCCAAGAAATGCCGTGTTTGACAATGTAGGAAAATGGATGCCAGCAAAAGCATCCCATGGTTGAAGCTGCGGATTGGCTCAGCATGCCTTCTTTTTCTTCCCCCCGGCAGCTTAGACTGAAATGAAAGTGGTAAGACCAAAAACCTTGTGACATGATCTGGTGAGACCCTACTGCAGGGCTCCAGTAACAAAGCTGGTAGATGTATTCTAACTGAGCTGATCAGAGTGAGCTGCTGGGAAGCAATCCAGTCCATACACTTCTTACATTCAGCTTTGTAGAGGGATCTGCACTTGGCGCTAAGATGTTTTGAAGAGTGTTGGCCAAAAAGCCTTGGACTATCAGGTGTTGGCTGGCACCAGGTGTCAAATTTGGCTCTCGTTCTGGGAGACTAAGAGTCACAGAAAGGCAACAGGCAGGGCTGGCACATTCATCATGTTGGAGAAACAAAATTACCCTGATCCTGCCTACTTGAGTTTTCCAAGAATTATGGGCATCCAGAGAGTCATGCGGAAGCAGAGAATTTATGGTGTAAAACATCCAGGATTTTTTTTTTAACATGAAGTGCATAGCAAATAGAAGTTGGAAACATGGCTCTTCCTGGTCACAGAGATGTTTTCATCCACAAATCCCTGTAGAGCCCTGAAAAGCTGAGTTGATGGGGTAGGGCATTTTATAGACCATGCCAGTGGGTGGCAGCCAAAAATACGCATCATCTTGAAAGACATCTCTCCTTGACAACATGGAACAAACCTTTGCTCCCCAGGACTCAGTTAGATTGGTTTTTGGCTGTAACGGCAGAGGACTAAAGGTTGCCTGTCAGCACCTGAACAGTTCTGGAATGGGGACGAGGGGGTTTGCAGTTTCGTGCCTGCTGGAGAGTTTCAGAGGGATGCTGTCACTTCACCTCCTGAACTCACTTCTTGGAGATGAGGACAAGGAGAGATACTGTAGTAGCTGAGAGAGGAGGCCGATGGGGAATACTGGTGTACATCTGTCCTGCTGACCAGCAAGGGCAACCTTTTCCAGAGCAATGAGAACTGATGGATCTTGAGGCACTTTGGAAACCAGGGCTGAATTTTTTATGAAGCAGTGAAATCATGTACAATATAGGTACAGGACATGATGTGGCATTTGAGTTGGAAGCTTAGAGTTTATTTTGTTCAGGGGTATCTTCAATTTTTTTCTGGAGTTGTCGAATGAGAACTAACAGCTTTTTTGGTGCTCACAGATGTGCTCTTGCTGCCCCGTGACACTGTCTTTGTTAATTCTTTAATCTAAATATGGATTAAGAGAGATTTCTCTGTCTTTTACACAGAGAAACAACAGGTCATTAACTGAGCCAATGCACCTACCTATGGCAGAAACTTCCCATGAATAAAACAGTCATGCAGTTAAGCTGATTCTGACTGCCAGCTCCGCTGATAACTGAGCTCGTTGGTCATGATGGGATGCAGTCACCTTTGCAGGGGTTTCTATATAGACCAAAGGAGCTAAAAAGAGGTCAACTGGCAAAACTGCTCAAACAAATTATGACTTGATGGATAAACAGACAGTAAAAGAGACACTGATTTCCCAAACTCCTTTATTCACTGAAATGGAAGGAAGGTTCCTCTGGACACTGGCACCAGTGGACTACAGTGAATTCCATCCATTTTACCAGTGTCTCATCAGGGAGATCTGAGATGGAGGGGAGAGGAATTAGACCACGCTGGTTAGGTTGGATATTCATCACTCACTATTATCAGGGTCAGCCAGGGACTATATTCTCTTGAACTTCCTGAGGAAGGAACAGGTGGTTTCCAACAGAAGCAATCAAAGGAAAAGGATTTAGAGACAGTCTGATCAGACTTCTTAGATGTGCCAAAACTGTTTCCATGTCATAGCCCAGTGGTGTGAGCAGACGAATTGTTAGTGAGAAAACAATGCTGATTGTTTCACTAATTATTGCCTCACTAATGTTGGAAGAATAGAGATAAGGCTGTTGCCCAGTCCAAAGGCCCAAATGTTAAAGGCCTATTGTGTGGTTAGAAGAAATGGAAGAGTAATGTGAGGCCATGCTATCCCTTCCATTCCCTTGCAAGCTACAGGGAAGCAGGTAGGGTGCAAATGGAGCCACTTGGTTGTTCAGGAATAGCCCAGTGTGTTCCAGGTGTGAATCTGTGTAGGCAGTTGTTCAAGAGTGAACAAGTAACTTAACAGTTTTCAAATCTTGTCAAAATTATTTGCAGGCATTTTTTAGGAAAGTACATTGATTGACTGTGAAGTTAAACATTTTGGCCTTTGCAATTTCCTTTCTTTCATTTACAACTTCATCTATTAAGATTTCACATAACTAATTAGTCCCATTATAAATTAATTATTCACACATCTTTTCCTTAAAAAAATAGTCTTTAGAGCATAACAAGGTCTTATATCTATTTTTAACTCTTCTACAGCTTAAGAAATAAGAGAATGAACTTCTTTCATGTTTCTTTCACTCCTCCCCTCCTCTGGAGCACATGCCTTTAGAAATAACTGTCCTGATACCACATGCCAAATTACATCTTCCAAGGGAGAGGTTAGATGAAATCCCATTGATTTACTGGTTGTTGTTGTGTAGGTGTTTACCAAGGAACAGCGTTTTTAAAGGCTTTTTGCATGCCAGCTTTTATCCGAAACAGCTTAATTAAAACCTGATATTATAATAGTACCATTTGCCCCAAAATGAACAGTAGCTATACCGACCGCCACTGTGTTAAGTCTGGTTAATGAAAGTAATTACAATATGCTGGTAACAAAGGCATGAGGGATAAGGATAATAAAGAGCCATTTGCTGCACGAGGAGGTCTGCGGAAGCCCCCAGTTCCCCCCTTGCCTGGCGCTGGCAGCCCCTCCACGTGCCCTAGCTCCACGTGAGCCTGTGGAGGCATCTGGGAGGGGGGACACGTGCCAGAGCCACCCCTGCCTCTGGGGAGCACATATGGCCCTGGCAGACAGCTCTCCAACTCAAGGAAGCTTGGGAGGAGTGGTAATGAAGGGAACAAACGCTGGCACTCGGAAAAAAAAAAAAGTTATTTTATTGTGCTGAAGATACTTGTGAGTGATGCTGCCTGTTATTACCAACTGCATTTTTCTGAAATAGGTTTGCCTTCTCCAGGTGAAAATGAAGTGAGGCAATGAAGTCAGCTCGGTCCTGTAAAGCCCCAAATCTTGCACAGCCTGACCCAAGCTGGGGCAAAACTGCTCCCAGATTTGGAAATGCTAATATAGCGGGAGTTTGCAAGAGAGCTATGTTGAAGCAGGAACTGCGGATTAGTTTGAAGAGAGAAAGAAATGAGTTTTAAAGGTAATTTTTGGATCTTTCCCAGAACATCCTAGGTAGCCCCTGCTTTTTGTTGTTGCTGGTTTTTTAAGCCTCGTTGTCACAGGCCATATCTTAAACACACCACCACTCAAATCCCTTCTCTGATTTTGAACCCCAAGTGAACAGAAACACACGGCTCCCTGCATGAAAACAAATTGCGATGAAGGGGGAAACTGAAGATTAGCACTAATGCATGTGCTTTACGTTTCAACCCCAAATTCAGTTAATAAAAAACCTACTATATTTCTCCAAAATCTAACGGATAAAATCTCAATCAATACCTATCCGAGGAAGCAGGATAAGATCAATAACAGAGCTAATTTTGCAGAATTAAGGAGCAACACGAAGATTTTTAACGAGGAAGCAGACACCTTTGCAATAACTGCACTATGATATGTTGCCTAGCAACAAGATATAAAAATGATGTATAACGCCAGTAACTTCTTTCACATATGAAAACAGCACCCTACCAAGACAGCTTCATAATGCACTCTTACAAACTAAAAATCCATAGAGACCATTAAAGCCTCCATCTTCTGTAATATACTCTGTTAAACAATCATGTGTTTTTGTTAATGCAGTAAAACACTGAATTTATTTAATGATTACCCAATGATACATTAGCAGCAGCAAGGAGGAATGTTTCTATTTTAAGCCTGCAGAATCCATCCCAAGATATCGCACTTTGACGGAGAACAAATGCAATGAGCCAGACCTGTGCAACGCCCGGGATGGCCGGCGAGCAAGATGCACCGAGGATACTTACAGGGAGCGAATTAAAATCACCCTCCGCCTGATAAAAAATAGCACTATTGGAATGCATGGGAATGCATTTACTGCTTTAACCACTTTTTTCTTTGGCTTGTAACTTAACACAGTACCGCTCATGGAGTGCCTCCTGCTTCCCAGCTCCGAAACGGGAAAGGCAGGAAGGGTGGCAGGGTGTGTCGAAGAGTGTGTCGTTACAGAATAGCACCTGCTATAAGTAGTACTGTAAAGACATTTCGGCAGGACAGGGTGAAGGTGGGTACCATTGGAGGGCGAGCAGTCGGGTGCTGGTTGGGCCATCTGCAGCCGGGGCGGCGGGGGGAGCAGCTGGCAGTGGCAGCCCCAGCCCCGAGCGGGAGCAGAGGCAGCGTTCGCCAGCCCAATTATGAAAGATGGTCCACAGCCAGAATGCAAGCCCTGCAGCCAGATGGCTGTGCCAAGACACCAGGGCCTCGTCTCTAGGAGGGTTTGCGGGGGGACAGAGGGAGTAGGGAAAAGCACCCGGCACCCCGGGGATGCTCCAGCACTTTCCCTCTGAGGCAATGCATTCGGCAAAGCCATGGGAAGAACAGCCTTGGCAGAAAAACACAGCAAGTAAAACCAGGCCAGAATATCTCAAAGTTTAGGACTGGTAACGTGTTAGAAGTCTCATTGAGAAGTCATCTCGGCCATGGCTGGGAATAACCAGGGCCTGGTTTGGGGAGCAGTTTTGTCTAGGTCAGTATTACACAGAGAGCTAAAAAAGACAAGCAGGTAGTGACAGGACAAGGGGTAACAGGTTTAAATTGAAAGTGGGAAGGTTTAGATTGGATATCAGGAAGAAGTTCTTCCCGGAGAGGGTGGTGAAGCACTGGAACAGGTTGCCCAGAGAAGCTGTGGATGCCCCATCCCTGGAAGTGTTCAAGGCCAGGCTGGATGAGGCTTTGAGCAACCTGGTCTAGTGGAAGGGGTCCCTGCCCATGGCAGGGGGGGTGGAACTAGATGGTCTTTAAGGTCCCTTTCAACCCAAACGATTCCATGATTCTATGATGTGCTGGGAATGGGTGCTTAGCTTAGTTTATCACCTTGCACTGGCCCTGAGTGCCCACGGTGACAGGTTAGCTGAGACACAGCCCTGCCACCCAGCAGCAGCATGGCTCCTGTGAGAGAAGTTTCCCTCCCACCCACTGGTCCACCACTCCCTGAGGTCCTGGAGGTCCCTTCTCTGTCCCTGGAGTGTCCCCCTGCCTTGCCTTTTTGAGAATTATGTGCTGAGTATTTCCAAACTGTGATACCTGCAGATTATCTGAGGTACATGTTATATATGCCTGGAAATGAAGCAGATGAACACGGCACTTAATCCTTTGCTGATCTCATGCCTTGAATTTTAATCTTTGCCACTGGCTTGCTGTTTTACCTTGAGCAAACCACAACAGCTCTCTGTACCTCAGCCCACCCATCTGTTCAAATGTATCTGCCGATGTGACCCTCTCCGGCTGACCCACATTTTATGGGATGGCTGAGAGTCTGCATGAACACATGATTGGATACTGGGACACTTTTGGATTAAAACAATAACCGTGTTGTTGCACAAAATAAGCATTAATCATTCTCGCATTGAATTGCTGAACGTATTAAATATGTACGTGAAGGATCGTATATTCCAACACAGGAACGCCCACCAGAACTGAAATTCAGATCGTTGGGATTTCTGTGCAGAGAGTGTGGTGAATTATAGGATCCCAGGTTTTGTTAGGAGCAGACTACAGAGACGAAGTGATTGAATCTGGATCCTGAGTAAGCAGGGAGACGGTAGCACAGACAGAGGGGAGCAGAAATGGGCACAGTCCCGACCAACTGCCATGGTAATTGCTGCAAGCCTTTGAAGGTGAAGTGCTGAGAGAAATTAAAAAGTCCCATTCTTCATGTAGTACCGGAGACCTGCAAAAGTCCAGTGTCAGGAGACAAATATGATCAAAGAGAAGCCTGTGCAGTTTTCTTTAATCTAAGTGAAGGCCAACTTTTGAACTCCAACAGAGAATTTCACTGTAAAAGGTATTATTCTAGGCAGTTATGGGGATTAAAGGTAACTGGAAAGATGGAGACATTGGCAAGATATAGAAAAATATATAAATATGTAAATGCATAAAGGGAAGTCAAGTGTGACTCCCTTTCCTAATTGCCTAACATGATTCCCACTAGATGCATAAATTACAGCTCCTATTAACAGCACTATGAATAATAATCAGTTTACTTTCTGGCTTGTATCTAAATATACTTTCTATATGATTTCATCTTTTATTCAGCTGTTTAAAAGCAGAACATCTAATTACAGTTCCTATTAGTCTACAGTAATTTTTTTTTTTTTTTTGCTATAGAGCATGTGTGATGACTGATTTTCTAAAAACAGACAGAATTTTTTAGCATATGGAAAAATCATGTTATTATTAATACATTCCCACATGACTCTACATTTCAATTCCCTTAATTATTTAGTCATTGCTGATTATGTCTTTTCACAATTCATTATCCCATTTCCTGCAACGTGGGCATTTTATTCATTAAGTGTCAAAATGAAGAGCCTGACCTCCAGGAAGATAATCAGGAAATAAGTGGCAGATATAAAAGGTCTGGGTTTCCCTTAAGTGCTCACTTATTTCGGTAGCTATGCCATGTTTTTAGTAAGCGGTGACAGAAACGAACCGCTGCTGGCAATTGCAGGAAGGCGCAGGGCTGCCCGCCAGCGTGAGCTTCGGTGTTCCCCACGCACGCCACTCGCATCGGCTG
Organism: Eurypyga helias; assembly: GCF_000690775.1. Classification (NCBI taxonomy): domain Eukaryota; kingdom Metazoa; phylum Chordata; class Aves; order Eurypygiformes; family Eurypygidae; genus Eurypyga; species Eurypyga helias. The sequence goes on along the minus strand of NW_010231949.1, from coordinate 49,472 downwards.
ATGCTTTCTGCTGCGCAGGGACAAGGATGGGACGGCAACGCTGTACCGTTGGTTGTGTGACGGCACAGAATAATGCCGCCTTTCAAATATTTAGCGGCAGAGAGGGCAGAGAGGCTGGTTGGTGCTCCGTGGCTCTGGTCAACCTCTGGAGTGAGGACTTCGCAGGCTCTCGTCAGCCTCAGGTGTCTCCTGCTCCCCAGGAGACCTTCTGACCACACTAAGTTTTGGGAGGGAACACTGCCCACTCCCTCCTGTTGAAACTGGACCTCTGGTGTGGCAGAAAGGCCCAGGAGCAGCCCAGAAGGCACGGTCAAGGGTCACATTTCCAGCCTAAGGCTTAGAGCATGGGACTAGAGAGGGACAGCCCTGAGGTTTTAGGCCAGACGTTTTGCTTCAGGTTTTCACCGGATTAAAAATAGGTCCACGCTGCACCCAGACACAGGAGCATGTGCCTCTGGACTTCTGCAGGAGCCTGCCCTCAGCCACTGATGGGCACATCAGTGTCCTAACAATCAAATGCTGACGGAAAGACACCTCTCGGTGTCAATATTGCTCCCTGGGTGCCCACATCTGCTGCTGAGCCGACCCTTTCCAAGCAGAAGCAGCTCAGCAGGCAGGTGTGTCCCTTCTGGATTGTGAAAGCTGACAGCGTGGCCTGCGGGGAACAGGGATGCTATGTCAGTGCCCCCCTCTTCTCTTCCCTCTGCCATAGATATTTGTCAAACTCTGTCACAGCAAAAGTAGTATCTTAACACAACCAAAACACTTATTCAGCACACACTCACACGCAGTAACAATTAAAATAAGAATGCAAAGATGATTTAATTAGCCTGAATAGCTGCTAATAACGCCTGGTAATTTTGCAACGTTGCGAATAAATGTTTGCACTGTTTATAATATATAAAGCATACATATGGATATCCCCATACGTGCGCGTGCATATATATAGAACGCATATACCATGTTTTATTTATGGGGTTTCTATCAGCAAAAATTAATTTGAGAAGCCTTAATAGACATTGCATTAATAGACAGTAGTTTCCTAAATAGCCTCATAGCTAGACAAATACTTTGCCTAATGCCATTTCATTTTCTGCCAGCTGCATGCGAGTTGCTTTTGATCTGGCACGCGCTTCTTTATACATTATTAAAGAGCCAGTCAGAGTGCCCCTGGAGTTAGCATCCTGCCCCCCGCTTCTTTTTTAACAAATTTCCTCTTTTCTTTCGTACCACAGTGATTAATCATTTCAGCTAACGGCGCACTGTTTATGATCTGAGTCAGTGACTTCAGACCATCTTAATCTCCTGTTAGGCAGGTTTTAATGTGCTGGGAATTTACTTACAAGCTTTTATTTATAGCACAGTATGCTCTCAATTTCATACAACAACAAAAACAAAACCTACAAATAGCACTCGATTTCCGCTTGTAATGCGTCTGACGAACTTTTCTGGGAGAGAAAAGCACAACCAAACCATGAAACAGAAACTAAAAAGGCAGCATGATAAATGCTTATTTTTCAAAACTGCCTCCGTTTTTATCCAGCTGTCTAGAGAGAACCTGTTGCCTTCCAATGTCTCTCTGCAGCCCGATCATTTCTGGTCTTGGTTATTTTGTACCCCCTGGTTGTCTGCAACAGCGCTTTTAGATGACTTGCTTATTAAAGCAGAGTCCTCTGGGGCTTCTAAAGTCCTTATTTGCAGCATCCTTATTTGCAGCATGAGAAGCAGCTTTGATTCTTCTGTTAATATTACAAATATTTCCAGCTAACTTTAAGATCTATGCTGAAACGGCTGACCTCTTTTCTATAATAGCAGTTCAAAAGACTCTTTTATTAAGCCAAGTGCCTGACCATTATTGTTTTTTATTGTGCTGTAGTTTTGTCTAATATTAAGGGAAATGATTTGAGGGGAGAGATAAAGCACCAAATGGATTTAGTTGTCAAAAACTTTATGGTATCTTAGCTTGCTGCAGGAGTAGTCTGAATAGATATTCTTGGAGGATTTTTATTCTTTTCTAAGCCAAAATTATATATCCATTACAATGCTCTCCATCACATGGGCAGTGCCAAGGTCTACAGGCTGGAAATCTAAGTCTGCTTAAACAAATACTGAGCAAGGCAGAGACAAGGAGTCTCTACAGAGTCCAGCCAGAATGACACAGACGTAAGGTTACAGGGTCAGGATCTTCTGTCCCACTTTCACAGGACATCCCCTTTAGGGCCATCCTATGGAATTCTGCATGTCTAATGCATCATGATCTTCTCTTTTGTTTCCCTTTTGCATCCTAACGAACCAAAAGCAGGCTTTTCGACATGGGAGAAATAACAGGCAACATCTAAACCTTGGCATTGGAGCAGAGGCCACACACACAGTTTAGGAGATTTGTGGTCTATGATAGGAGACAACACTCTGCTGCTCTGCGGGGCAAGGAGATACCTCCTTCTCGTCCTCCGGAATGCAGAAGAAATAGGCAGGAGCCAGGATCCACCTGCTTCCTCCCACTGGTCACGTCTACGACATTGTGTTTGCTTTTCTCTTTCTTGCATGTATTTTTAACCTCATAATTTTTTCATCTTCACTCATCTCTGTCCACATTTGTTCTTTTTCCTAATGCCACACTGAGCATCCCATTATGGCTCCTGAGCTGGTCTCATTGCTGCAGTTTGGATATCAACGACTCACTTTGATAAGACATTTTTTCTTGAGCTGTTCCCAAAGGCAGATGATCAGTATGGGCTCTATACTTGTGTTCTCCAACTATCTTCTTCTAAGCAATGCCAACCAGATGGCTAGGGGACCAATCGTAATCTAACTATGCTATTTTTTGCCTTTATTTCCTTGTTGAAAAGTTTCCTATTTACCAATTCCCAACACCAAACTTCTATCACTCCTAGCTTTTTTCATTAAAAAAATAACATTTTCCACTTCAGCAAATCGAATGGGATCCCTTTGTAGGCAGCGAGGAGAGAGGCACCTTCAGAGGACAATTTGTCCCATCTTCTCCCGTGACTACCCAGGGAGATTAAATTCATAACTTAGATTAGATACCCATCTTCAAATGACTACAACAAAGTGAGATAAATTTCATCTCAACTCATCACCTAACATTCACACAGTAGAAAACATCTTATTTTAAATGCTCTCGTTATTTTAGAGTTTGGTAAACCTGTATAATTTAACATGTTATGTTTAGAACAAGGAACAAGTTAGCGGCCTCACTTTTATAAATTTAATAGAAAACTATCAGCTTGTGTAGAGCCAGTGAGATGAGTAATAAATGTTACAAGAACAGCTTTAGGCATTGCACATTAATAGCTGTGGTAGGATTGACTTACAGCGCCTTGGTTCTATGATCTGCAACAAGATAATTAGTAAAATTATCCTGCAAATTCATTATCTTGATTCCTTCCACTTGTGCATTTTATTCATTACATATCAAAATGAGGAGCTTTGCCTCCAGACAGATAATCAGAATGTAAGTGTCAGACACAAAAGGTCTGAACTTTCTTTAAATATGCTTTGGTAGATGTGACCTTAAATAGTCTCCGTGATACTGAGGAATTTGCAATCATTATTCCAAACAGAAGTAGTTAATGTTATCTGCCTGTAATTTTGCAGATATATGCAGTTGTGCATTTTATAGGCTTTCTCACACCTTAATTTTATTTTGAGACAAATGGCTTAAACAATGGACAATTCTGGAACACAACCATTTCTTTCTGGCTTAGTCTAAATTCACCTGTGGTGCTGTTCATCGCTTTCCATGCTCCCTGTCCTCCCACTACCCCCATCCAAGAACCAGCTGAGCTAAATTGAGATTCCCCTCAACCCATGCATCCAGGGGGTTTTGAGCTGAAACTGGGGTACAGGAAAGCTGCATGGACCGATGTATGCAGGTCTGTTGCCCTGCTGTACAGCTTGGACACAGCCAGACATGAGAGATCTGAAGCACCTCTTGGCTACCACCGGTTTAGATGGAGTCAGACAGACCAACAGTGTTCTCCTAAAGTGTTTAATTTTACAGATCCTTGTAAAATGTTTCACATTTTAGACCTGCCAGGAGGTTCATGCATCTCTCCTGCTCCTAACTAATGCAAGGAGTTTAGCTCTCAGTGCTGCATCTGTTTTGCAAGGGATGCCCAAAGTGGCTGCCTACGACACGGAACTCAGGGCGAGGCGCTTGCTCCTTCCCGGCTCTCCAAGGAGTCAGCGAACGAGAGCAGGTGGTGGCTTGAAGGTGATTCACAGCAGGCCCCTGACTTGTTGCACACCAGAAAAATAGCACGCTGCTGGCTGGACTGACCCTGCAGCCCGGAAGAGCAACAGAGCCCCGGAGAGATGAGTGGACGTGAGCTGGAGAGGAATGGCTAGGGTGGATGGGAGGGTGATCAGCTACTTTTTGGCTTCAGATTTTATTCCCTTTATTTTTGTCTCACAGAGCATTTCCATTTTCATATATTTTAATGCAATTTAAGTTGTAGGATTCTTAAAATGCTTTTATTTTGGGATAAGAGCTTTGTAAAAATGCATCTGCCATGCCAACAATGCTTTAAAATCCTTGCTTTGTATTTTAAAGACACCTAAGTTTTAACTTGTAAGACTTGATTCTGTCACCGCTGCAGGAAAGCTCATGCATAGGGTGAGACATGGCCTTAAAGGTTTAGTAAGAGCAGTATCTTTTGTGGAAAAGTCGAGGACACAGTGCAATGGTTCCACCATGATTAGGTACCTCTTGCTGGCCCCAAATCCTGCATCGTTCCTAGGATATACTCTGCAGTGATTACCAATCTGATGGCTCTTAGCCAAAACACAGGCACTTGAACAGACAGAACAAGATGCATCATGGATCAGCCCATTTTTGCATGTATTTGGCTCACTGTACTTGTATACACTGTTGAGCTGGCATGGCTTTTTCAGTGCTATGTGAGTTTTGAATTAGGTTCTGCCAAGTGAAGCATGTGAGAAGGGATGTTCCCAAGCTGGATTCACAGCCTTGCACATCCGCAAAGCTGCTGCAGCCAGAAACACTGTCAGGGGCTATGTGAGAGTACCTAAAGCATGGACATCTCTGGGCAGGTTTTTCCCTGGAATCCTGGGTTCGAGAGATGGGATGCCAAAATCAAAGACTCCAGGTCTGTGTCTGTCTCAGCTCAGAACTCCCTCCACCTGTCTGTCCAACCTGTGGGGTTTCTGCTGGCAAAGAGGGACAGAGAGAGGGGTAAAAAAGCAGACTCCTCTTGCTTTGTTTTAAATCAGAACACACTGAAGTTACCAAAAAAAAAAAAAAAAAGGAGAAAGAAGAGAAGAAAATCCATGAAAGCTTAGATGACAAGATATGGAAAGGTACATACACCACAGAAACAATAACTGATAGGGAACATTCTTTACAGAAGGAACTGTTTGATGATTTGGGGAATCTGCCTATGTATAATTTATGAATTCCTTATGGCTGTTTTTCACAGTGTAATGCTTTATACTCTGGGTGCTAAGAAGACAAGGAAAAGAAGTTAATGTCTGTCCATTACAAGGTCGATAGCTAAAGATTATCAGCACCTGAATGGATCTTACCGGAGGAAAACAAAAGGTTAAGGGCCATTTTTTTCCCCTGCCTCTCCACAGGGGTCTAGATTTGGATAGCGGAAAATCCCAGACAAGAGAAAAAAGATATCAGATACTAATCCTGGGTCTTAAAAAAAATCACAGAGCCTAAGTGACTCCTGTGAGACTCCAAGGGCCCAGAGACAAAGGCAGCTTGTTTAGGAGAGAGCCCGGGGGCAGCTCTCTGAGCAGGGAGACAGTAGGGAGGATGAAAGATGCTGCTGCCCGGGAGGAGAGGGAGAGGGAAAGCCGGGCTCAGCCTGGAAGACAGGGTGGAAATGTCATCTTCATATGCAAGAGAGCTGAGGAGAGACAGCAAAAAACAATGGGGAAATGTAGACGAAGGAAAGCGTGCAGATCATTTATTGCTTTGTCTGGAGATGTACACCGCTTCTCCAACTAATGGGGAAAAGCCCCAGCCATCTGTTTTTTGGAACGACTGCAGAGCCTGCAGCGGTCACACAGCCTGGAAAACCTGATGCATATGACAAATCTGGGAGCCTGCTCAGGCTAAGGGAAGCTTGCACACTGGCCAGCCCCGTATAGTGGGCCCAAACACAGAAGGCTGAAGACTGTCCATCCGCTTGGGAAAAGTCTGAAGTGCCTGGAAGCACACAATCGATTTCCCAGGAAAAAAATTTCTTCAAGCATCGTCTTTGTTACACTGTGAGGCTGCTGCAGCTTCCAGCCTCCCCATCTGATGAACAAGAGAGGGAACCAGCTGCTGCAGCAGCAACTATATTTAGCAGTCTATTCTGCTATTGATGCATATATACCTGGCTCCTATTGACTATAATGAGAATTATCCTGACAAACCACAAGGACAATAGGCCTTTTAGGATTCAGTTTGCACTAACGAAATGTCTAAGGAAAATTACCCTCTTTTTGTCCATGCTAAATTATTCCAGCTTTTCATTAATACTCATTAAGTTTCTAAGGGTTGGCATTTTTAGCAAAAAACCAGTTTTCACTGACAGAAAAAAGCCACCCAGATAAATGAAGAAAATGTTTACTCAATTTAATAGGCATAATTTTCTCTTTTGGTGCTCAATTCAACATCGGGATCTGAAGTCAACAAAGGTTGGCTCAGGGTCTACAAATTTTTTAATTGGGCTCTTCTAATTTACACTGGAATATGTAGAAAACTCAGGGCTATAATGAACCATTACATATGCGTACATGCAATGTTAGAAAAACTAATAATGTCTTGAATTTGCTCAGTATTTATTCAGCATTCATGAGTAAATAACAAATAACTTGATAATATTAGTGAAAAAAAGTCTGTGGAAAACCCACGCAGCTGGAGAGAAACTTTTTTACTGTGTGAAGCCCACTTTCTCTCCCACCAAGCTATTGTCATTATCCTGAATAACTCTTTTCCCCCCCCAAGGGTAAAGTGACAGGCTTGCAATTTCTATGTAAAATTGCATGTTTTTAAACTGAATTTTGTATGTAAGCCCTTTTATGTCTGGGTGACTTGAAGTGTAGTCAATATTATTGCAAAGAATGTATATTTATAATTAAATTAATTCTGTTGGCAAAAATTAAGTTTTCAGAAAGTGTCAGAAATCTGATGGTTTATCACCATCTTAATTATAAGTGGTACAGTGGGACTGTTTGGATGGCCGAGTCAGAATCCCATCATTTAAGGCAGTAATTTGTACATGAAATAATTGGGTCTTTTCCAAGTAAGTACCTCCCTTTTGAAGCACACCTGATAGCATTTTACTTCCTAAGGTACTAAATCCAGAAGGACTCTAAGAATGACACAAGGCACCATACACGGCAAATAGCATTTAGCGCTAATCACAAAGGACAGATACTATGGCATTTTGGCTGGTGAAAATTTGATCAGTATTCAGTCAGTCTCTCTTAAAATATGCTATTAACAGCACTTTGTGTCCTGCAGACAAATGACACTGTATGTTCTTGTCTTTCCTTCAAAAACAGGTTTTTGCCTTTCACATTTCCAAAGAAAAAAAAAAATCAACCCAGTATGTCTTAAGGGCAACGAACTACATGGCAAAAAAGATGCCAAAATATAGAGAATAAAAAAATGCCAGAGGTTTCCAACCACAGTTTTTGCCGTGTGGTTAGTACCGTATTCTCCCAGGTCTCTGAGATTTTGCACGAGGCAGGAGGAAGCCCAGCGCCGTTTGTGGAGAAGTCAGACCACACACCTGAGCCCTGGCCCACAACGGTGTGTGTCACTAAATCGCATGGCTCTGACCACGGCCCACGCTCACGGGGGAAAATCCCTGTGTGCCCAGGGGTCTCTCCCAACAGGCAGCGAGGGTGAAGCCACCCTGCTTCGTGGCTGTGAGTGAGTCTAGCTCTTTGGATACGAGCCATGCTACGCTGATCGGCCTCAGGGTAAGAGAGCAGTTATTACTCCGTTTTACTTATTAGTATAGACATTGCAATGGAATATTCTTGAAAGAGATTTAATTTCCTTTTAGCCGACTCCCCTCTTCTCCCACAATTTCCTTAAAGTCATTCTGCCAAGTGAAGCTAACTGCTAACTCATGTGTTGCTCCTAAATATGATTAACAAAATAGGATTAACAAAAGAATATTTGTCCCAGCTCACAGCTGAGGAAAGCTGCCTCTCTCAGACATAAACAGAGAGCTCACGCTTCCTGGGTCAGACCAAAATGTGACAGCGGTGGGAGAGTTCCCACTCATCATCTCCAGTTGTGGAAAATCAGACACCACAGAGGAATTTCCTAGATGTAAGAGCATGTCTGCTGAAAATACCCGTGTAGGACAGAGGAAAAGGCGCATGGCCGATATATGTGTAATGTGGCCACTCAGTCTGATGCAGGTCTTCAGAGACACACCTTAAGGTGGGGGTGGCGGTAGGTCTGTCACCCTGCGGGCTCACGGGGCAAACCAGGGCTGTGTCCTTAGGCACTGGGGACCGTGGAGCACTGACTGCTCGGATCTGCAGCCACAGCTGCAGTCTACAGCCCAGAACATGTGCATGCTATGGGGACTCCTCTCTCTCTCCCTCACCTACTCTACAACCATCCCTGGAAACATGATGAAGAAAATGGGAACATTAACCTGGGTGAAAAATACATCATAAAACAGCACCTAGTTGCATTGCCTGATGAGTCTTCTTCCTTAATGCCCTTTTAACCAGGGAAGAAACCACGGTCACCATAGGGTTTACTGGAGGATGCCATCATCTCCAATCACACCTCCTTTGTGGTCTCCCTTCGTTTTGAGTGAGGGGCTAGAGGATGGTTCCTAAAAGAGGTAGCTGAAGGCATCAAATGCCAGGCTCCCAGCAGCGTAGGTACCTGCCGTTAGCCAAATTTTATTCTTCTTTCATTAGGATTGATAGCACAGATACTTGTTGGTATTAATATGCATCATTCTGTTGGGCTCAGAGGAGCTGTGGCAGGGATATACAAAATGAGGATCTACCTGGCCCTTTGCCATTAATAACAAGGAATCATTTCTCTGTATTGGAACAAGAGGGTGATTGTGCCTCTTTTCCAGCTTTGTGAAATACTCCAAACAGAAGGAAAAATTAGTAAGTATTTTACTGTATTATTTTTGTATGGCAGAGAGGCTGGATAATTCATTCTGGATTCTCTCTTGCTTTGTCAAATAACAGGGTGTATACACTCACTACAAAAGAGCAATTTTGAAAATTAATTCCAGCACATTAGGACGATAGTGTTTCACCAGCTCTTTTATACTGGCCTGCCTTTTCCTAGTACAAAGCCTTTGTACATCAGCTACTGGTGTTTTAAAATGAATATGTGTCTCCTTCCTCCATACCCCTCTACTCGATTCAAAACAGATCAGATTTTGCTATATTTGAAATTGTCAGTGCTCCAGCAAATGGGTGGCTAATGCCACAGAAAGTGCCCCCATGTCCTGTGTTGGATCCTGGAAGACTGAAAGGAAGATTACCTTTGAGTGACATTTGTTGTAAGTCTTATTCCCACCATAAGAATTTCTAGCTTGATCTCCTGTTTCCACTGAAATATTTATAGTTTTTGCCTTTTTAAGGTGATATTTTTTCACTGACACTGAGATTTATTAAGTTCAAGGTTTAAATATACAGCATACTTCAAACCTCAAACTCCTTTGAGACTATTTTCAGCAACAACAGTGACAGCAGCAAAAATCCAAGTGTGACAATTCAGGGGGCTGTTGATATACGACTAATTAATGGTTGGTTGACATTATCACTGTTAGTATAGTACTTTAGTGCCATTTAACACGGTGCTCTGCACCTCAGACTGTATGTTAAGGGCCAGGGAAGCGATGTTTACATCTCAGGGTTTAACGTGTTGCCTGTGAAGGTTTATTGACAGTTGAAAACCACAATGTGTGCAATAAAAAGGATGTGGCATGCATGGTGCCCAAACCAGGAGCAGTTTCTGTTCAGATGAGCTGACAACAAGCAACAGATCACCTGGAGAGAGACTCTGGTGACCTGAGAAAACCCAAAAAGGGCCAAAAGCTGTGAAAAGGCCGGAATTTCCCCCCAAGCCTTTTGGATGGAGAAAGAGGTAATGAAGAGACCCTGGCTGCAGCAGACATGCCGAGAAAGTCCAAGGCATCCCATACAGAGGGTATATCCTGAACATGGCCAAGGTACGAGAAGTCGAGGGATTGATGGTGTACACAGGTATGCCTCCTCTGTAGTCACTGCAGCTTACAAAGCCAAAATATCTTTAGCTAGCTCTTGCACTACTGCTAATTTTGCTCCAGCAGCACAAGGTACCTACCGTATGGACAGCTAATTCTCGCTGAGAAGCTGGAGAAGCTCCAGGCAGAGAGCTTGTTGGAGCTCCGCAGTGCTGCCATCCACACCAGTAGCCAGGCTGGCTGGAGGAAAGCTGATCTAGGTAAATCGCTGCAGACAGCGACTGCTGTGGTTGGGGCATTGTACAAACAAGCTGGATGTCGCGGTGTGGTAGAGAGCAATGTTAATAGGTGAGTATTGGAGGTTGAATTAGGTGGCTTAAACTGTGGCTTGACGTTTCTGGGATTTAGTGCCTTGGGTGGAAGACTCTTGGTTATGCTTTTTCATTTATTCAATTAAGAAAGACAAGAAGACTAATGCTGAAGAGACACAATGAGCAGTATACAGCAGCCAAAATAATGTTTTATTTGCTCTGAATTTTAGGATACTAAAATCAAAGCTGTGCTGTGAAAGTTCTGCTGAAAGACTACAATGAAAACAAATGATATTTTATGCGTCTGATATGTTTTTAATATGATTCTGACACTTTGGAGTACTTCTGTTATTCAATGAGACTGAGCAAGAAAGGTAGTGTCTGCAAATTGCGGCTGCTCCTAAGCCTCCATACCTTCTCTCTCCCCCATCACCTCTCTCTCACCTGAAGTGCCTGTGTTCCTCCTGAAACTTTACCATGAGCTTCCCACTGGGCTCAGTCACAAAAGCGAACCTGAATTTCACCCTTAAGGTGCTGTGCTGAGGGTGACCTCCTCACCTTCCCCTCTCTCCCAAGCTGCCCAGCAATGGCTTTCCAGCAGCGAGACCTTGATAAAACGCTCTGCTAGTGCAGAGGCAGCTATCGCACCAGCACCGTGCAGCAAAGTGGGTCTCGTACCACCTGTAGGCTTTTTCCTCTGCGTTAGAAAGCAAGAGGAGTGTTTAGAAATATACTGCCGATTACCATATTTGTGTTCTGTAATTCTTCACATGTCCGACTCCACCAGGAGCTTAACTGCAGCCAGTGGGATCTTACAGTCATTAACATTTACAAGGCAGCAGTTCACAGTTGTTGAACCAACAACCTACCTTTAAGAAACTGATTTTTCTCTAAGTATTGACACGTGCTCCACTGACTGTGATGTTTATTCACAGTGACAGTGTGTTTGGTAGGATTTCATGTTTTCACAGGATTTGTCTTGTGCAGACAGTTTCTAATTTACCTCTGCTCTTGTTTTAATTCAATCATCTGATGGAGTGCAGCGGATCTCACGGCACATATGGCTGTGCATGTTGGAAAAAAACCCCTGAATATTTGATGGGTCGATCCTTAATGCGTTCTGCTGAAGAATTAGAAAGCCTGCTAATGAGCCAAGGGATCCCAAGTGGGGAAAGGGAAAAATACAGAATTTGCTTCTGTTTTCATTCATTTTTTTATGTTGCTCAAATAAGAAGTACTGGGCTTTACATACCCTGATTAGTTTCACAGGGTAGAGAGATTCAAGTAAATTACTCATCAAAGCCATCACACTTAAAATGCCATGTTTTCATAAGTGGATGTCCTGTGGCCGTGGGGAATCACAACCTATTTGCAAAGGCACCTGCAGTTGCTCAACCCCTTGCAGGAGGCTCATGGCATCAAGCAGAGCTGTTCTTCACTGAGAGGGATGTTTGCAGATGGAGTCTCAGTCCTTTGGCTGCCTCCCTAACTGCTTTTTCTATCTTGAAATAACCTTATCTGTCCTCCACCCTATCCTGCCTCCCCACTGCTCCATACCATCCTAAAGGAGGTGGCTTCTTCCATGTTAAATGATTGTGCTGGGTTTTAATAGAATCACAGAATGGTTGGAAGGGACCTTAAAGACCATCTAGTTCTAACCCCCCTGCCATGGGCAGGGACACCTTCCACTAGACCAGGTTGCTCAAAGCCTCATCCAGCCTGGCCTTGAACACTTCCAGGGATGGGACATCCACAGCTTCTCTGGTCAACCTGTTCCAGTGCTTCCCCACACTCACCATAAAAATTTCTTCCTTGTATCTAGTCTGAATCTACTCTCCTTAAGTTTAAAACCATTACCCCCTGTCCTATTGCTACAGGCACTACTAAAAAATCTGTCCCCATCTTTCTTATAAGACCCTTCTAAATACTGGAAGGTCTTCCTGGAGCCTTCTCTTCTCCAGGCTGAACAAGCCCAACTCTCTCAGCCTGTCCCCATAGCAGAGGTGCTCCAGCCCTCTGAGCATCTTCATGGCCTCCTCTGGACTGGCTCCAACAGGTCCATGTCCTCTTTATGTTGGGACCCCCAGAGCTGGATGCAGTACTCCAGGTGGGGTGTCACAAGGCTAGGGTTATCCCCTCCCTCGACCTGTTGGCCATGCTTCTCTGAAGACAGCCCGGGATATGATTGCCTTTCTGGGCTGCCAGCGCACACTGCCGGCTCATGTCCAGCTTTTCATCCAGAAGTATCCCCAAGTTTTCCTCTAGCCCTTTCTCTGCATTCCTGTTGCTCTCCTCCATCAGCTTTGCACTGTTTCTGTATCCTGCAGCCAAACACTGTTTGCAGGCCAAACAAACTACATCCATCTCTCCCCAGTTTAACGATACCTCTCATTTCAACACAAAAAAAAGAAGGTAATTCACAAGGAGCATCTTCAATAATTAACAGCTCAGCTTGCTTGTGGGTTTCCTTTCAACAAAACCATCACAACTGCAGGAAATCACAGTGAAGACTGTAAGAATAGCCAGATCAATCTCCTACCACTTATCTTACAAACCAAGAACCGCCAGCACCTGACACACTCCCTTTTTCCTTAAATCCATAGCAAATATATTCAGAGTGCATCTAATATTGGTTGCAACATTTAACTTAGTGGGGAGGCAGGACTCTTGCTGCTCCCAAACCTCACCAGTCGCAACAAAATACAGTTTCACTCACTAATAAAATCAAATAGAAATCAGCCAAAATTACTCATTTGCTTAGCAAGCCTGTGTTTTAGTGAGGAAGTGAATAGGTTGGCTTTGGTGGTGTCTCAGGAACTCTGATAGCAACTGCTCAGGGCAAAGTGGAATAAAGGATATTTGCGTGGCCTTAACTCTTATCTTCTGCTTCAAAGTTTTCTACCTAGTCCTCCACCAACAATGCAAAAGCTTACAAGGAATTGCCTTTTACATCTACCGTCAAGTAATGAGGCTTTTCCCTCTTGATTTGACATTGCATCTGTAGCTTGGTCTTACTGGAGTTATTTACATCGAAGACTCTCTTAGAAGTTTCTCTCCCCTCGACGTGCACGCCTGCAGCTGGACAGAGAAGTCACAACACTTTGAAGAAGTTGCTATAAATTAGTGCATGGGGTTAGATGAGGTTCAGGATTCCTGCAGTGATTATAAACTCAGCAGGAGTTCTTACAACAGCTCCAATCTCGACAGGGTTACTGTCTTGTTAATCAACCTCCTTTAGGACTGGAAGCGGTTCCACGTCTCAGTTCTTGGGGGCTTTCTTTGGAAGCTGCAGTTTCATGCAGAATGATCTGTCAATTTACAAAGTCTACAAAGCCCTGATACATTTGGTAAAACAACATCAAAAAAGGCTAGACTTAAGCCGTGGCACCCTGCGAGGCACCAAGCAGCACAAAGACTACAAACTCCTTGTCACAGCTAGTGCAAAGGAAGATGTGGTGATTTTAAAGCTGTGCTTCCACTGATTTTGCAGCTGAGGGCTAGATGTTAGCTCCGGCCAGGTCCTGAATCCAGAGGATGACAAGATCTGTGCCCAAACCAGCACTTGCCTCCTCTCACCCAAAGCAGGGGAAAGGAAGCAGGGGGAAGCAGATGGAGCAGACTTGGAGCACACTTTCTGCTGCTCTTGGTCTTGACTAGGGAAACATGGACATGCTGGGGAAGTAGCTGTCCCTTGGAAGAGCCACAGCCTGACTTGTGCACGGAGCACGTTGTCCAGAAAGAGAGGATGTTTTCTGCTTTGTGCTGTGCAAGAGGCAGCTAAAATTAGGTATGATGTTCCTTAAAAAGAGACATTTTAAGCATCTTCTTCCTTTTTCTGATGCTTTGTAGAGTAGAGTGGTCTTTCCTGTAGCAAACACACTTCAGTGTGCCAGCAAAGAGACGTCTTTTCTGAGGGGAATACAAGAGTTGCAGGTCCTGTGGCTTTTCTTTGCCTGCCTCTGGGCACCCATACAGAAACTGCATATATTCTCTCAAAAAAAGAGCTAAACTTTGGCTTTACTATGTGAATAGCACCTCTGACTAAAACATAGAAGTGGTATTCCTTATAAATAGTCTGTTTCAGAAAACCAGAAAATCTGTATTAAAACTGAATGGATCTGTCCAGCACAAAAAGATGGCACAGAGAGTGCTGGAAAAGTCTGGATACCAGTAATTTACAAAGTGGGTAGCAATGGCAAATTATAACTGTTGCTCCTTTCACTAATTATCAGTAACAGCATCCACTGCTGATATGGATTTGCACCTAAGAACAGCTTCTGTATTACACAGCAGTTCCCTGACACAGAAAGTTCACTTTTCAGGGCAGAAGAGAGCAGATGGATACCTCTGCCCTGAGCAGGCACTGCAAGGGACAAGTGGGACAACAATGTTCAAGCATGAGAAACAGGGTTATAGCCCTGACCTCACCACTGGTCCTCCACAGCCTTTGTGCAAAAGGAGGCTCTTAAGAGAGGATCTGAAGGATCCTCTTGGTATGGAGTAGGTATGGAGTAGGTATGGAGTTACGGAGCTAATTGGGAAAGTGTTCAAAGCTCGTCACAGATCTGACGGGAAGCATGGAATAAATTAATTGATGCAAAACTTAGCGAGATTGTGACAGAGGCTGGCATCACCAGGTAAGGTAAAGTGGGAGCTAACGTTAGCACGGACTGGTAGACTTGGGGCCTTAAAGTCAGAGACAAATAGCTGTACTTGACGTGACAGAGAAGGAGATGACAGCAGTGAGATGTAAAGACAAATGTCTCCGGGCAAGATATCAAGCTAGGAAAATGATGTGTGCAGCAGCATGAATGGAGGTGGGTAACATTGCATTTGTCAAAACCAAGGAGAGGATGTTGCAGCAATCAAGGTGTGTAATGAGAATTTGGACATGAGACTTATACCTTTGTGAATAAAGACCTTCAGCTAGGAACGCTCTAGAGTAGCAGTCTGTAGGATTTACGTGTAGTCTTAGACACAGAGACTCAAAGGAAGTTCAGCACAGAAAGTGATACCTGGGTTGCAGACCTGGAGGATGGAGATTGGAGAGGTTACCCGTGATGAGCGAGTATTCATGTGAGGACAAGAGCTAGGGTATGAAAACAGTACGCTCTCTATTTTAGCCATGCTGAGCCTCAGCAGATAGCGAGACACCGAAGGAAAGTGGGCCTTCTGAGCTGTGGGTTGTTTCATAAGTTTTTAAGCAACGTGAAAGAATTTGTGAATAAATCCTCAAGAACAAAAGGGTCCTATCCATCCAAGGATGTATCCATTGTGAAGCTTCACAAAAATATTTCCTGAGGAACATTCCCAAGGGAAAAAGAGAGCAGCAGCAGCTGGTTTGGAGATGCACCTTAACATCCCTAGTCACAGATTGCATTTTTCTTCTCAGTTGGGGTCTCTTACATATCCACGTTCCTCTGCGTAGAAGGAACCATGTGTGTTCTACATTTTTTGGCTAATTGTACAAGTCAAATTGCACAACCTAAGGAGGAAGACTGCCTTCTTTGACTGTTCATTTTAAAAGCCTTGCATAAAAATTGGGGCTAATGTGCCTCACGTCACATCATATACTTAGTGTATCGTGAAAAATGTAAAAAAGCTCTCATGAATTATACTATCTGCTACTAATTTGTAACAAAACAGCAGGGACCGAGGCTAAGGCTTGTTGAATATGCAGTTCAGCCTTACAAAAGCCTACTTTGTAAACGTTAGCTAAGTAAAAGCTCTGCCAGTGAAGTCATAAGCAATCCATCATCATCACCCTTTGATAAACTCTTTGTCCAGCTTAGGAATTAAAAGCTGTATTTAACATATTCATGGAGAATGAAGAAATGCCTTTAGAAACAACATGCTTAATGCACTACTAATCTCTAAACCAAATATTTATAGCCCCATAGTTTATAAACAATCTGAAATATTTGGGTAGTGGATATCCAAGAAGTGGAAGTGCACACAGGAATAGGGAAGTTCGCTCATTACATCTACCTTGTTTGGTGTTTCACTTACTACTACATTGGATTTATTAGCACTGCGAATTATTGAACTATCAGTTTAGAAAAAGCCAAAACCACATGAGTTAAAATATATGGAAATGTTTCATGGTTTATAAATTTGTCTGCCTCAGAAAATAATCAGTATCAAAGTTGATTCAAGCCAAGATCTGTATGGATGTGTATCAATTTGTTCCATGAAAATAAACTAGAAATTACTAAGATAAAAAGAAATAATAATGAAATACGGAAATAGCTATGGATTTTGCACATTGTCATTATATAATGGACATAATGGACATAATGACATTACATAATGGATTCTAATTAAATCCAGGTGGAAAATGACCTTCCTAGACCTCCCTTCAAAATTAAAATTTTTGACAGTCGTGATTAATGGAAACATGCACTTTGCATGGTTTGTAAACGTGAAACATCATTGTACATTTCAGTTTATAATTTATCCCATTATCTGCTTCTGCATGCATGAAGGTCAGCCGTACCGGCACAAAGTAGCAGTGAAATCCAGAGGCTCTAGAAGGTTGTTTTCACAGATTTTTCAGTTATTTTTTATGAGGAAATAATTTTGCCTACTTTTTCCTTAGAAAGATGGCAATCTAAAAGAGTAATATTTTTAACAGTAGTAATTGCAATATTCTTGTTATTCTCATCATTCTGGAGTAAACAAAATGTCACTGGAAGAAAATGTGTTTTTAAGGATTCCTACCCGCAATATTTCTTCAATGCAGCTGTTATCTCCTGCTCCACTGTCCTGTAAACAAAATGAGAAAACAGTTTGTTTGTGTTTTAAAAAGAAATAACAAATAGCAGGTTTGAGGACATGGTTGTCACATGAAATATATTCCAACCTCTATTACAGTTTCAAAATTAGGCCAAGCCTTTCCAGCACCTGAAAAGTTGTGCTGCTTAAAATTCTCAAAGTATTCCCCACCAGCACCACAGGAAGATGTAATACTTGCAGTGTTTACATATCATTGCAACATATTTGTATAAAATCATAGGATTTTGTGTACACCACTGTTGGGTGCGGTTTTGCCTATGCTGCGTATGAGTAAGCATAAGCAAAACAGCTACTGCATGTACATCGATGCAACGGGCAGAGAAGGCTGGCATCTCCTAAAATGCTGATAAACCCACCCACACGCTGTGAGATCCAGGGTGAAGAGGAATTCAGCTCTCCTGAACTTCCAGCTTCCTCCAAAACCATTGTGGAGAAGGGAAATTGGAAATTGATCAGAGCAGCTATCGCCCTGTGGGAACCATCCCACTGGTGATTCACCTACATGCTCGGCTTGGTTGTTCATTAGGACCCTAACTTATTGCCAGCAAAGATGAGACAGTGGGAGACACCAGTCTGCCATACTTCTGCCCCCCTGCCCTTCCTCCCTGCCCCATGTGCTGCCCAGCACAACTGGGAAGAGGGCACACCATGGATGAGGTACTGATGCTGTGGGGTGCCCGTCTCCTGCAGCTCCCCACAAGATACCGGTGGCTGCTGCATCAAGCAAGTTTTCTGGGAATCGACCTGACCACACTAAATTCCCCAATAATTCCCCAGTGAAAAGTTTTCTTCCTTTTTGCAGAACAGAACTAACTCAGGAAGCAGGAGACTGGGGCTTGAGGTCTTCCCATGTGGGAAGGGGGGATGGAAACAGACACAATACGATGAATTACTGTCCCCAGAGAGCTAGCAGGGAAGAGCTTGCTCTTCACCTCTTGTTTTCAAAAACCTCTGGGAGGTTCTGAGTTTTCTGGTGCCCAACTGGAGAAATATCAAAACAATTTGATTTTCCAAAGTCCTGGGCTCTTGTCACCTGGAAATCAGACTTCTGCATCTGGGCCTCCCAAAAGATCATGAAGCACTTTCAAAAATGGAAACCTCTGTGACTACCAGACCCAAATGATACCACTAGCCAGTTTGTGCCAGTCCTGGAGACTGGCACCACCGCACCCCAGCCTGAGCTGAGTGACCAAGGAGTTCTGGATCCGCAGCCGCCCACAGCCGAACAGCGGTAACCGAGGTCAGAAGTACGACAGCCGTGCACACGCAAGGGAACCATTTATGTTTCATAGTTTTTTGTGGCTGTTATTTCATGCCAATTCATAGAAAGTCATAAGTGCTTTATTGTCAGCACTCCTGCTAAATCTTTGCTGAATATGGCCCTTGATTGTTAAACAAATGAAACACATATTAACTCTTTTCGGAGCAACACAGTCCGTCAACTTTACGGTCACCAGGAGTTACACCATTAATTTCGAAGGAAAAGGAACTAAGCATGCTATAAAGTCAACCTTTGGAGAACTACTCATATCGGATGCACTGATGCTGAAAAGAAGCTGCAGTCCTGTGCGGATAGCCCTGTTCTGATCCCAGCCCTGTCCCTGAGGAGCCATACAATGCCGAGCATGACCTTTCCTGATGCTAGAGTGGGAGTGCAAGTGCAATAGTCCATGTTGCCAATGAAGTTAAGAAAGCAGACAGGAACAACACAGCAATCTCTGGATATTTAGGAGTTTTAAAATTCATATTATCTAATTTTCATTTCTTTCTTCTCTCTAGGTTTACCTCCATTTTCTCTTTCCTTCCCCAAACCCTGGTCCATGTCTTGCTATGCCGTTAATGACAATGGAGAGCGTAAAGCCTTCATCATGAACATCTCGTTTACACACCAGTGAATTTACTGCCTGATCCCAAGTTTGCTGTTCTAGTCCACTGCTATCTTACAGAAGGAAGGATGAGATGACCTACTGTCTTACGCTGCACACAATACATGGAATATACAGTAAAATGCTGCTCTTTATTTCTGTGTACTGAAGGTAAATTTGGCAACAGGCTATTTTAGAGTAGGCTTAGAAACCCAAGCTTCTGTTACAGGATTAAATATCCCTCCTGAAAGTGTAATGAAATGTCTGCAAATACTCATCAGCCAGAAATTACACTTCCCATTACCACAGAACTAAAACTATAGCTATTTTTGCTAGCACAATATATCTCTGGCAGGGAGTAAAAAAACTTTTCACATCTCTCTCACAGTAACATCATGCCGCCTTACAAAAGGAAAAAAAAAAGCTGGAAACACAAAACCAAAGACAAGATACACAAAACTGCAAAAAATATTTGGAAAAAACCCTCTATTTCTATATATTACTTTTTGTTCTTCATCTTTTGAATGCCAAATATAAATTTCTTAATTTATTTTTGCTTTGAATACTTCTGAGGATCTTACATTATTGTTGATATCAAACTTCCTAGAATAAGGGTGGGGAAGTTGAGAGACCATGCTTGGCACACAGCAAGCAACTTCAATTTCATATGGCCTGGGGCCATATTATGTTTTTCTTCATTTTATCATATAACACAATGCAGAGTGTTATTGTGGGACCTAAGTTATGTCTGAAAAGTGTCTGTAGGTGTTGGGATGGAAAAGACTCCCCATTCTTATTCTATATCTCCACTCATGTTTCAGAGGAACCTTCACTGCCCATGAATCTGGCAGCCTGAATTTCACTTCATGGCTACATTTTAGTTAAAAAAAAAAAAAAAGAAAAAAAAAGCTGGTAAATGTTTCTTGAAATCTGAATCAAAACAAGAGACTCCACTACCTGCAGACAACAAATAGCACAAGGCACTCGACGTGGTATTTGTATCAGTGGACTTGCCTGACCCAAACACTATTGCGGCCGTGCCAGCTGCGTGACGCAGCCCCTGCCTAAGGCTGACGTCAGAAGTGCCAGCAACCTGCGCAAAGCAGCCCCTTCACCATCGCCATAGCCTGCATGCCACAGTACGCTTCTGCAACAAAGGTTTTAATCACATTTATAAAAAAAAAACCAAAACAAACAAACCCCACAAACAAACCCCAACACCAAAAACCCAACAAAACCCAAAATAAAGGTTTTTAGTCTGCTGTTCCCAATGAAGCCAAGGATATGCCACCCTGTATTTATCCTGACACTGATGAGCCCAGCTCATTTGCCTCCCTTTGCATTTTGTGCTCCATCAGAGCAAACTCGCCTCGCTGAACCTCCAATGAACCATCAGCGAAATACTGGCAAGTCTCAGGGAGCTGCTGGGGGAAGAGCTCCAGCCTCTTCCCTCTTGATGCTCTCTGCCTGTGACCTTCATTCCTCAGTCCGCGCAGCCTGACGAATGCCAAGCATCCGCGCACACGTGTGGCTGGCGCACGGTCTGGCAGGAGGATACGAGGAGCTGCTGCCGAGGATAACGGCAGTGGCTGCGGAAGACATAGCCAGAAGCATCACACCGCTGATAACGCGAGCAGCTAATTACCATGCAAAGCACAGAGAACTGTAGGAAACAAAGCTGACTAAAGCCTACATCGAATTCTTGAGAAGCAGGATGTTATTTTAAAAAATAGCTACATCTGTACAAATTTTATTTCAGAGCATTACTTTATTTTTCCTTCCCTTACCAATAGCTTTCTCATGGAGATATACAAAGAAACTCTTTGAAAGGACTTGCCTACCTATGATACTTCTCCCTCCTTTCAAATCTTTGTGTTAAGGAAAGAAAGAAAAATCTTCTGCAAGTATCTATTTCCACGTTAGCCTAAGAGATTTTTATGGTGCGAACTGTTGGTGCTGTTATTGTTTGGATTCTGCTAAGTGTTATTCCAAAGCCTCCAGAAGCTATTGGATTTGGTCTCCATTATAAATTAGGCATGACTAAGATCTCCAGAAGGCCAAGGTGCACTCTTGCTGGCCTCTTCCACTCACTCGGTGGGAGCCAGGCTGGCTGTGCTGGCGCTTGAATGCTGGTCAGCTGCCACCAGCAGCATGGCAGCGGCCACCACACGGCCACCCTGTGAGTCCTACCTCTGCCTCCAGGCAGCCCTCACCCCTGGACTGCACAGGCTCCCCTTGGCGCTGCCTAAAATAGGGCTGCGGGAGTTACCCCAGGGCCTAAAGTGAAGCTTCAGGCAGTAGATGTTGGCAGGCAATAACATAAATCCATGATTTAAAAAAAAAACAGGAAAAAAGGGAAAAAAGCCCACATTGATGGACCTTGATCTGAAAGCATATTGGAAATGCTGCTTTGCCAGGCAAGACCCATGAAAGTATGGAGATACACAGACACACATGCACATATCTCTATATAACATTTTCTGTACAATCCAGTTGCTAAAGAAGAACTTCCAGTATGAAGAAGCTAAGTAAAGTCCTTATCTTTTTACTCATTCATACGTGCAGTCTCTGCCTGTTGGGTTGTGGAGAACCATTGCCCTCAGCAAAATTTCTCTTCGATCATTTCTCTGAAGAGATCTTAACACCTTCAAGTCACAGAATAAAATGCTGAAATTTAACAGGGAGATGTGCCTGAGACCAGAGAGATGACTTCTGGGGTTTCTGTGGAAATATAGCCAGGCTGTGGGAAGGGTTTTTTTGGGAGAGGTCATTTGCAGAAGCCTAGGAAGGGTTTTCAGATGTTCAGGGCTTAACTTGCTGTTGATTTCCTTACATGTGCTACATCCTCCAAAAGGCTCTTGAAGGATAGCTGTGCAGAATCCACACTGCTCTGGAGAGAAAAGACAGGACTTTGGATGTTGGGAAAGGTGGGTTGGATAAAAAATTAGACCTCAGCCTGGTTAAAAACTCGCTTTTTTGTTCCTCAGGAAATGGCCACTTTTTGGAATGCATTTTCCTTCCCACTTGAGGGTTTGGGAGGGGAGGTGGCAGATACCTACAGGTAGATTTTCTCTCGCTGGATATGCTCCCATCAAAAATGTAATTGTGTGACATCATTACTATCAAAATGAAATTTTAAGAAGTGTTTGTCAGTTCAGTTGAGAAATGAAAGTTTGATGAGATCAAAACATTTTATGGACAAGTTTTAAGAAATGAAAATAAAACTTTTAGTTACAAAATAAGATATGGCCTAAATCAAGAAGTCAATAAAACAAAATATTGAAATGTTTCACTCGACTCCAAATTTGGTAATTTTTTACTTTAAGAAAATATTTTCTTCAAACAAAAATGAAAATAGGCTTGGTCAAAATCAACACAGATGCAGACATTTTCAGTTCTGATAAACTGGAATAGAAAAAGGACTGAGTAGGAAAAACCTCTGACCAGAACAGAACCAAACCCGGTATTTCTCTCTCTCTCTTTTTTTTTTTTCCTAACGAAAATGGCATTTCTATCTTGATGGGTGACGTTAGACCTACCAGCAATGTTTCCATCTTCTGTAAGAGGGCTGGACTTCAGGGAGCCACAGCATACTGTAGTCCCCCTCATTTCACTGATGAGTGTTCGTAATGCTGGACACTTCACAGCCCTTAGACAGAGAAGGCTCCTCTGAGGATGCAGGCGAGCAGGGCTGAAATGGGTAGGGTTACATCAAGGAAAGAGAAATGAAGAGACTGCTGAGGAAGCTCAATTTCCTGTTGTTCCTGACATTTGAAAGCTTTACTTTGCACTCGTGCTGTTTCTCACTACTGATTTGGAGTGCCAGTGGCCACGGTCTGCTGGTACAGTAGTTCTCTCCTGCGCTCTGCGCTGCTGCGAGTAGGAGCTGTTTCTCTTTTACTATGAGGAATTGCTGCTGCTTCCTTATACACAGAGATGTACAGGAGGGAGATGGGGATGAACAGTTGAATTCTCCTCAAGCTCTGTGTCAGAAAGTGTTGCACTAATTAAAGTTATTAAATCTATCTAATTTACAGCGACTGTTAATAAACTGTTACCCTTAATAAGCCCATTCTCTTTTGAAATGGAGCCTTCATATTTATTATGGGGATTATTTTTCCTACCATGGGGTCTCGCAACATTGTTCTTGGTTCAAAAGGGAAGAGGAGAAAGGTTAGCAGATATTATTTCAAGGAAAAAAAAAAAAAGAATAAAGAGCAAGTGATGAAAGTCATCCAGCTTTGCTTTAATGAAAGTATCTGGCTATACTAATTGGGGGTCTCATTGCAACAGGAATACCATGATGCCCCAGTCTTGTACCAGGAACAGGAAGATGAATCAAACAAGATGAATCATAAATATCTGTAGATAGAGAGAAACACCAAATGATCTAATAGACTTGCCGTGCACAGTAGAAATGAGACGCTAATAGCACAAGAGTGCATTTTGTTCTTGATGAGAGATACTTGCTCAGAACAGCTCACCCACAACCAAGGCAGGATGGCAGCTTCTGTGGAGCAGCGCCTACAAGGGGGAAGACGGCAGAGAGGTTTATACCCAGTGTACCGCCAGCCTTAGACTGTGCTGGCCCTATATGCAGACCTGAGGGGCCGGAGTGCGAGCAATGAAGGTTTAGGTTGGCTTCTAGCTGAAGATGGATTTATTGTGGATGAGTAAGTAAAAGCATTCACTGTATTGTAGTTGTTTTTTTTTTTTAAATAGCAGGGTGATATGGTTAGAGTGTAACTCCTCCAGCGCCTGCTCATGGCCTGCCCCAGAGCTTCAGGCACCTCCTGCCCATGTAGTGCCTGACCTGAATGAAGTCTGGAAAGTCAGAAAGTGGGGTGATGCTGAAGGGATGCTGTCTGGATGGCTGCTGGGAGCTTCACTAGATCTTAGGCACCTACAGCCCGCTCTGGAAGGGATTTAGAAGTGCTGGACCCAGCCACATGTTGAGGGGTTATCTTCAAACTGATGGGATGGTCTGAGTCCACATCTCAGTGTCCACGCCACAAAGAAGTCAAGAGAATTAAAGGCCAAGAACCCTTCTGAAACCTTCCTAACCTCTAAACTGCTAAGGACCATCAAACAATCAATGACTGGAGCAGCACCAGTAACATTTCATCTAATAAAAGATGCTTGAGATTCTCAAATGAAACCAACTGGCAGATCGGTGGAGCAATTTTACAGGCTTTTACATTATATTAATAAAAATAAAAATCCAAACATGCCAGAATTACACTGTGACCCAGAACAAAAAGAGAGATGTAAGGGAGAACAACTGCATTGTTCTATTAATAAAATATAAAGGTTTTATTGTTATTGGGAAAGATTGATTGTGTCAAATCAATACCATGTCACAGTATATTAATGTTTTTCTTCATTAATGAAAAAATAGGGTCCAATGTGATTACAGTCTCTTGTTACCCATTTGAAAAATACAACGGGATGGTAATAGTGAAGATTGCAACTTGCAATTTTACTCCTTGCTACATGCTTGATCCTGGGAAGTGCTGAGTATGTGACCAGCTTTCAGTGAGCTGAAGGGTAACTGGCATTCACCAACATGCTGCCAGTAATGCCTTGAATGGCCTACAGACCCCCTCTTCCCTCCCAAAAATCGGAAAAAGCCAGTGAGGACCTCTGGAAATGCCTTCAGTATATTACATTTGCTGCAGCACCGCATGCATGCTCTGAACATATTAAGTAACTGCTTGCTTGACACAGTGGTCTATTTGTTGGAAAGTTTCCATTACGGACATCAGAGCCCTTTGGTTTTGCAGCAGGAAAGGCTTTTTAGCAAAGGGACAGGCTGGTCCCCTCAGTCCACGCAGTCCTTCAACAGCCGCCCCAAGGACCCTGCCCCGGGAGTGATAGAGATCAGCTTTTCTCCCCATTAGATGCCTGTCCTCCCTGCTACACAGGTAGCCAATTAGTGTCAACCTCAATGTGATATTTTTAGTGATGTGGACACTTGTCCGCCAGGACCCGGTCTGAGATCAATCGATTGCATTTAATATATTGTCTGTGTTTGTTTAGAGAGAATATATAACATCTGTAAAGCAGCAACAGTTGGAAAAACAAGTATTATGGAACTGTTAATCTTGTTGTGACATTTTAATATGAATATACCATCAGCTAGTATAATATTCAATAAATTAAATGGATTATTTTGCCAAGAGATCCTTTAAAAATGTTAATTAACAATAAATCAATAAAAACTGTTCAACATGAAAATCAATTACATCCCTGTTTACATTATTTAACTCCAAACATTTCTGTTTTGTGGGCTTGTAATTAGCAAGCTATAAAAGATGCCATAAATAGGTGCATAATGAGAGGAACTGTTTATAAATGATAATTGGTATTCATTCCTACTGAGCTAAAGGTTATGTGATTACAAACTATTGCACAGAAAGGGTTAAATCTCTTGCAGATAGAAGGTTTTACAGTACACAACTCTGCAGAAACCTCTCCCACAAAAGGCCCCTGATGGGAGAAATCCCCTGTACATGAGTGTTTGATGGAAAGAGTCACATCTAGTAGGTGTTCCTTAAAGCCTATTTACATCCATTTAGAAACAGCTCATGAGGAAGAAATCTACCCTTTGGGTGATGGTGGAGGGAATAAGGAACGAAGCCTGGCACTAGGAATTCAATATTGATAAAACATCATCATGTGAACAATACCTCTACTAAGTCAAAAGGAAAAATATTAACACTGAAATGCTATTAAAAATCTGGGTGACCATCCTGTTAACAAAGCTGTCATCCTGTCAAAGGAAACAAGGGTGGGTTTGGTCATGATGGGTAACAAAGACGTTGCTGTACCCAATACCTCACTCAGATGTACCCAAAGGTTAGGACCAAAGACGGTCTGGCTTCCGCAGAGGGCTAAAAGAGGATTAGAGGATTTTCACCTGGCAGCCGAGACTCCAAAACACTGAGCCTTTATCTCCAGAAGGTAACACCAGACTATTTCTCATAACAGGCAGCTATACAGAGCCGAAAAAAACTGTTTCTTAGGGAGAAACAACCTCTCATTAATCCCTAGTGCTGAAAGCCACCTTCTCAACTGTAGTGCCTGAGACCTGATCTAGACTTAACAGGTAAAACCCCCATGATCTGGAGACCAGAGTGACATTTGGCTTTCTACTGAAGCCTTTTGCTGACCAAGGATGTCGCCAACATTTGACAGTTTTGGTTTTGACTGTGCCTCCTTCCCAGCAAAGTCAGTCTCATTCTTTCACTACAGCTGCTTTCATGAGGGCAACAATTATCAAGAACACTTGATGGAGCAGGTCTGAAGTAGAGGTAGACCAGTGGGCACCTGGCAATAAAGCCAGGAGAGTTAAACAGCATATTTGCAAATTCAGAGAGAAACTCCTTTTTCTACCTTGTCTGGGTACAGCTGATGCATATTTCCTTTCTTTCCTGGATCGTGACTTAAAAGTGAATTAATTTTGATCAGAGACACTTACATTGCACTGCTTGATTTCCTTGATTTGCGCTGTGGTGAGTTGACCCTGGCTGGAGGCCAGGTGCCCACCAAAGCTGGTCTATCTCTACCTTCCTCAGCTGGGCAGGGGAGAGATAATAGAACAAAAGGCTCATGGGTCGAGACAAGGACAGGGAGAGATCACTCAGCAGTTACCATCAGGGGGAAAACAGACTCAGCTGAGAAAAAAATCATTTAATTTATCATCAGTCAAATCAGAATAAAAAGAGAACTAAACCCAAATTTAAAACACCTTCTCCCCACCCCACTCCCTTCTTCCTTCTTTTGGGCATCCCCCTGCTCTGGCATGGGGCCCTCCCTGGGCTGCAGGTGGGTCTGTGCTGCCCCGTGACCCTCCATGGTTGCGGGGGCACAGCCGGCCTCACCATGGGCTGCACCATGGGATGCCAGGGAATCTCTGCTCTGGCTCCTGGAGCACCTCCTCCCCCTCCTTCTCCACTGACCTTGGTGTCTGCAGAGTTCCCTCTCCTACATTTTGCTCGCTCTTTTGTATGTCTTCAAGGATCTACTCTCTTCTGTTTTTTTCCCCCTTCTTATACATGTTATCCCAGTGGCGTTATGACTGCCGTTGATGGGGTCAGCCTTGGCCAGCAGTGGATCTCTCTTGGAGCCCGCTGGTGTTGACTCTATCAGACATAAGGAGGCTTATAGCAGCTTTTCATAGATTCCACCCCTGTAGCCCCACTGCTACCAAAACCTTGCCATGCAAACCCAATACCTGCACAAAATACACTTGTTTCATGGAAAATATGGATCAGGATTGGGAGGGTTTTTTTTTAAAAAAAAGAAGTCTGAGTAAGGAACAGAGCATTACATGCAGTGGTTTGAGAATGAATGCTCAGTCTCATCGCTAAGACTGCAAAACCACATTCTAGTCGTGGCAATTACGACCTGGATACCTATTTGCCCAAGAAGGATATAATTTGCTACTGGAGACCCAAGGCTTTATCAATGAGGATGAACAACTCTCTGCATTTGAATCTTTTAATTCAATCCCTTGACAATGCTGATCAGCTCAGGTGGATTCTCTTAAAATCCACATGGAAGCTGATAAACAGCACAAGTCTCCAGCTGCAGCAAAAATCTCAGCAGAGCCTCACTGTGCTCTCAGCATTCCTGAAAGTCTAAAGAAAAATCCAGCCATACTGGATCACAGTGTCAGTGGTCACTGACAGACTGACAGAAACACAGTCACTGCAAAGCTACTGAAAATAGTAGCACAAACCAGAGGTTGTGCAGAGTTAAGAGGACACGGCAAATTTCAAATAAAATGTCAGTGCTGCAATGTCTTAGGGCTCGGACAGTTCCTTACAGCTGAGGATGTACATCACACCATGCGTATACATATATATATATAGGTATGTGTATGTATGTATACGCCATACTAAAATGATCTGCAAAAGTTTCCTGAAAATGCCCATACTAATCAAGCATCAAATCTTATCAAATGTAGCCTTAATATGGGAATCAACAAATTTAGAAAATCTATGTAGTTGCAGAGTAGACAAATACCTTCCTTATTTTTCCTGTTTCCTCTTTCCCAAATGCCACCAAAAGACTTATTTTCTCATCAGTTCATCACAGGCCTGTATCAGTCCTCTGGTGGAGGACAGAAACCCCTTTGGTCAGCGAGGCAGGAACCATGCAGTGCTGCGGTGCCTTGCAGAGGACTTACTTCTAGAAGTCAGGATACTCCACATGTGTAAAACCATCTGCCACAAGAAGGGGCAGCTGCCCAGCACTTGTCCCCACTTTCCTGTGGGGTCCCTGCCAGCATACTACTGTTTGGTCAATCACAAGACCAGAAGCCGGAGAATAAATAATGTCCCAGGTTTGGGGAAGGTTGTAGGTAGCTCCCAAGCACGCTACCAGCTACCATTTTTTGATGGAATGCACACTGGTCCCTCAGGCTTGAAGGACAAAAGATTGGCTTAAAAAGATCTTAGTCCGTTTTCTTTTGGCTTTCACTTTTCTTTCCATATATTCTCAGGTTATTCCCTTTTAAAGGGGATATTGCATCTGAAAGACACAATGCTTTCTGATTTTCTTTTTGCTTGTCGCTTTTACAAATAACAGTGAAATACAGAAAGAAAGTAGTAAGAAAAATTGGCCTCAGCTTTTCTAGATTTTGTCTTTGAAAGAGTTTGTTTGTCCTTCCAGTAGAGTAGACATTTACCAGTTCCCAGCTGTTTTCATTGAGCTCTCCCACACAGCAAAAGGTTAACAGAGCACGATTTATAAAACCCAGGAATACAAAACTGTACAAACCACGACTATTGGCCATGCTACTCAGGGCCAGTAACCACTTTTCACTGTCATGTTAACAGTTTTCTTTTTAACGCAGAAAACGAGCAACAAGTCACTTTAAAACAGTGCAGTGTCACGGGTGCATGGCTGGTGTAGGGACTGCAAAGCTCTGGCTGATGCCTACAGAGAACTGCTCTCTGAACAGCCTTACTGACAAGTGATTTTAAACCCTCTATGCACCAGCACTTGCACACATGCCACACACAATACAGTGATACTGATGAAAGAGTTTGATTTTTACTGGCCTGCAGATCAAAACCAGTACTATGCTGCATGAGAGGGGTTTTCTCCGAAAGGTTAGATTGTGTTAGGTTTGGTTTGGGCTTGATTTCCAAAAATTGCACTGGAAAGCTTTGAAAAGGTGAACTGCCTCTTGGATTTCTATTTTTATTTTTTTGAGCACAAGGTAATCGTCCACTTAAAAACAGGTTATTTTGTCTCTAGAGGAAGAATTATTCAATGTAGCCCCATTTCATTTTAAATGGAAGCTAAATGGAGAGAAAATCTCTAATATTGCTACAGCTCACAGACATTTCCATCTAGGTCAAGTACAACAAATATGCATTTTGTAGGTGGCAAAACCAGCTCTCTGTCCCTGTGAAAACTGGAAGGTCTTGTGGCATCCCAAAAATTTTAACATGTACAGAAAACAGGAGTACAGTTGGAAAGCCTTTGAGCAGAGAATCCACATGCTTCCCTTTTGTTAGGTGATCTTGATGAATTTATTTCTGTGGGTTTTATTCATGTTTCAGGACGCTGAATCCTTTAAACTTGTTAGTATTTTCCTTTTTTATTGTTCTCCACTGCCTTTCACTATTTTATTTCATTCTTTTGTTCCTTGGTGTAACTGAAGGTAATATGGTCCTGGGCCTATTACCCTCCATCTCTTTGATCTGGCAGTGGATATCAACAAAGAAGTTATTTGTTCTCAACACATTAAACCCTTCTGTGTAGCTTTTTACAAATTCTGTTATGCAACTTTGATACGGCCTGGAACGAGTTGTCAGGTACGGAAAGGCAGGGGAGCACAAAGACCTCTCCCAAAGTGAAGCTATGAATGGTGTCATCTTGCTGTTTCACTTTCAAAGGTGGCTCACATGGGTTTGCTGAATAGGAGTCGTTTGACAGCAGACATCTGAATTTGTATCGCAGACTCTAAGACACCTTTATAAGAACTTTGAATATCTTAGTTGAGTCCTGAGGATCAAAGCTTCTATGTAATAAACCTATCATGGGTTACCCAGGGAGATTTTCAGCATTGGTAACAATGGCAGCTGATTTGCCTCGCATAACAAGCTACCGATAGAATATAAGGGTTGCGATCAATACTTTAACTAGCGAGATAAAAATCTATCCAAAACTCAGGAATTATATTAAGTTCTCATTATCTACTTTATAAACCATCTCCTATAATTTTAAGACGCGCATGCATCAAGTGTTGCTTGAAATACTAAATCTTGATTTTTCAAATCAGAATACTAGAACAGTAAGTAGAATTGGCAACATAAATGAATATAATGCATAAAACACAAAAAGCTCTTGGCCAGCTTTTGTATACAGCATTAGAAACAGAGAAACACACATTGTTTCACAGTGATATGCATTAAATATATTTGTTATGGGTTTGAAATACTCCAAACTATTTGTTTTGGATGAGAGAGGATGCTCTGCATTTATGATATATGACACCACATTGTCATCAATTGTCATGCTTTGTTTATAGGACTGAATAATTTGTAATCACCAGATTACTATGTTTAGTCTACACTCTGGTTTTCAGGGAATGTGTATTAAACAGATCAAATCCTCGCATCTTTTATTTATTTGTTTATGAAAGGAATGATGAGTGGTTCATTCCCTGAGAATTAACTATTTGATGAAGCATTTGGAGTTTCAGGTGCTGGTTGTTCTTGGGATCCAGTTTTTAATTGTGTGCCCCTATTGCCATATAGGAATACTGGGTAATAACGCCCAAGAAAAACGAAGGAGATGCATATTCTATGGGCTTCCTTCACCTTTCTGGCTCCCTTTCCCCAGCCATACTTCCAGCAGCATTTCCTGCTCATTTTATCCGATGTCATGCTAGGTCATCTGCAGCCCAGCTAAATATTGGGGCAGGTAGAGGATGAGGAAGCCCCACCAAAACATGGATGCTCCTGTACCATTTGTAGCAACAGGTGCTTTGCGAGGAACAGAATGAAATGTTCTTGGCAAAACCGTCTCATTTTCATGATCCTTTTTTCTGCCGGAGAAATACAGCTATGAAACAAGATATTCTAGCAAGGGCTGGAGGCAAAGACTTTTAGCTGTTTCTATGCAGGGGAAGGCACAGCCTGGGCGATGAGGAACTGGCTGGTTGCTGCTGACTCTGCTGTAGGCCTGATGGAAAAATCCACACTAAATAGCAGTTCCCACCTTATTTAAATTTTATATACATCTATACTATAAAGACAACAGGATTTTAAATACCTGCAGATGGGAAATCAGTCAACAGCTATGGGCTGAATGCCTGTAGCACTTAATCCTTGGGGACTATATAGGCACAGCAGCCCATCTGCACAAATCACCTGCACAGGTCTGTACTTAGGGTCTCAGGCACAGGAGAGTTACTGCTCACTCACCGCCCAAGCTATCTTGTTGATGGCACTATATATAAACTCAAGACACAGGGAAAACAATGGGATTACTCATTCTTAGAAAAGAATTGCAAAATCAAACCATCGCCTTTGCAAAAGCGTGATATTGGTTCATTTGCCACCCAGAATATCCGTACTTCTAAAGAATTAAAAATCAGCAAGAAGGAGGCAGAAGCCAAGCTTACATTTCCATCCTTATCTCTCTGTACCGATACTCTCTCAGAGGTGCCTGCTTGCGTAGCAGCTGCTGAATTGCTACAGTTTACAGTCTGGCATATTAAAATAAACCAGCACTGATTTTGGCAATTGGCAGTCATAAAGTTGCTGCTGCTGCACAAACAGCTGATGGATCCCTACAGCAGAGGCAGGAGCTCTTCATCCGTGCCCGCTTGCTCGTCAGACCTCTCCGCCTGTACAAGCACTGAAGTCAGCTGCTATTTGTGCCTCATGTCCAGCTCTTGATCAATGCTACCAACACAAAAGATGTAACTTTTGAAAGTGGCACATCCTGCCTTTTGATCAGATGGAAAGGATTAAATGGGGATGTCTTGATTGAAAGTAGTCAGCAGTAATCTGTGTTTTGCATGCATGCCCATTACCATGAAGGCTTTACAAGCACACAATCAGAAACACATATGTAAACAGATGTATATATCATATACTACATCTAGATATGTAGTGGTGGCATTTATAACTTTAGATACAGAATATGGCTACAATTCTATATGGAAACACTATGTATTTTAGGAAGAATAACAAAAAGTGCATTTTGTAGTCTAAAGGCTTGGTACCATTGTAGGTAGGCAGAATATAATTCCCCTAGAAAATCAGGGCATTAACTGAAAAAAATGAAAATCCAAACAAACCCTAAAAAAACCCTTTAAAAATCTAAACCAGGTTTTCTGAAAACAAATAGGTCTGTCCACAAGACCCTTGCTGTTCCAAATCCAGCCAGCAGACTTTCATCTGGTTTCTCAGGCTCAGTCCTTCACGAGACAGGAGACAGGGCATGGTGCACACTGGAGCAGTATCACCACGGCTTTCACCCACAGCAGTTGGGTCTGGCCTTGGGATGCCAACAAGAGGAGGTCTACAAGGACTCAGGAGCAGTCCTCCAAACAGCAGTCTGCCACTGGTGCCCACAAATGCCTCTGGTACACTTGTGGAGGAAAAGTAACCAAACATTTCTGTCTGGCCCCTGATTACCTGGACCACAGTCAGGTCACAGTGTTAAAAAATGTTCCCATGATTTTCCCCTGAATGTGTTTGCTCACAAAATATGAAACAGCAAAAATCTACAGACAAGATTGGTGGCTGATCAATTTCCTCAGAAATCAAAAAGATAACTAAAAATAGGAACTCATGTTCCAGTTGACCAGCACCCCTACGCACATGGAAAAATCAATATGAGAATCTGTAGAATTAGATGTTAGGAAATACTTTTTCTTGCATACTGCTACCTGCTTTACGATGGGCTAGACTTCTTGCAAGGAGTGGAGGATGGTTTTGACAAGGGGGAGGAAAACAAGATCAAACATTCCCACCTCATATCACAATGGACAAAGCAAAGCTGTGCATCACCTTGTTTTACATGCTCTCACAAAAAGCTAAGTGAGCAAACTGACGTGCTCCCCCAGCAAGGCAAGTGAAATCTTTGACTTAAGGTGGTATCACTCTTTAAGGTCGGATGTCACCACTGCTAAGCAGATACACTGCAGGAAGAGTGGAAGAGGGAATGCAGGTGAAATTATGGTTTGCACTCAATAAGGGCCTAAATGCTAATGTTTGATACAAAAGCATTCTCTTTTAAGACAAACCATAAAAATACAATTATTATAATAGTGTATAATTTACCAAAATATTTTGACATTTTTTCAGAGATAGTCTGTTTTCTGGTATTTGCATACCTTTGACTCTAGAGTATAGGCATGTATAAGCACTGAAGAAGGCAAGACAGCAAGTAATTATTTACTGATTAAGGAGTAGGTGAACTTGAAGTTTGAAACATTAGCATTCCTATTTCATCCTTACCCTTCCAGAAGTGGAAGGAGGAGACATGAAAGTTTTCAACTGGTAGATATTCCTAATTCCTGGCATTAATGCCATAAAGTCCTCCTCTTTGCTCCTTGACTTACTGCTGTCTCCCAATATGCCCAGGTCAGCCACCCTCAACTCACATTTACTTTGCTGAGGTGGTAAAGGTTACACAACTCAAATTTTTTTTCCAGTTCTAAGAGAAATGACTCCAAACTCAGCTAATTTGTATACAGCTGCAGGCAATATAAACATGGCTGGTTAGAATTCTTTATATAGTATAAGCCTTTGTACTCCATACTTCACGGAAGTTAATAAGTAGGTGTCAAACTCTGAATTAAAATTCCCAGAAGAGGACACAGCACAAAGGACAATAAAAATGATTTTTAAATAATCATAGGGATAAATAGCATCCACTTCTGACAAATGTAAGTGCTGGCATAAAATGTTATTAGGCTACAGAGATTTTCTTTTGTTCAGGAAGTATGTTTTATTCTCCAGCAGTGTCATTCATCATCCTAATGAGCCCTCAAAATGTAAATTAAATAGCAAAGACTGATTCATTCAAAAACATCTTTGTGCTGTGTGTTAAACCATTTTTCTACTTTTATCCTTATATATTGGTTCATTCTTTCATTGCAAAATAACCCCTCAGCCCTTGTATACTTTAATGGCCAAGTTCAAGCAAAGCATATTTTCAGTAAACACTGTATATTCATTGGTGCTTTTGGTACAGTAATTAAAAACAAAACAAAACAAAAAAGACCCCAAACCCCCAAAACCCTAATTTAAAAATGTTTTGCCCCTTAAACTGTATTTGATCCAGAAAATCTCAGAAACCTGTGCATGCAGGTGGGTTTTGTTTTATTCAGCGTCACTTAGTCCAGGGAAACCCTCAATGGAAAAGGATTTGTAGAAATTTCAAGCAGCTCTAATTTACTGAACTGAAAACATTAAAAACTGAGAAAACACCATATTTTTTGGTAATGTCAAAAAAAAAACCAAAACAAAAAACACCACAAACCCAGGGTCATGAGCTAAATTATTTCAGATTTATTGTTATCTGTTGATAAGGACATTACACATTTTTACCAGGAATGCAGAAAAGATGTTTCATACTTGACCTGAATTTATGCATGAGCACACACACAACAACAAGAGTGACAAGGAACAGGGCTTCTCTGGAGCCAATCCAAACAAAAATAAAACAGAAATGGAAAAACCCAGCAAAAGCATGTCTGGTTTTGGTATGATTAGTCTTCAGTTATCTTGTTCTCTGCTGCTTTCCTTCTATTTCCCTTTCTCTAATGCTTCTGTAAATCACCTTCATCTTGTTTTGTGTGTATATATGTTTGTGTGTGCTAAATGAAGATGAAAATATTAATAGAGAGAGCAAAGTTTGCCTGATGACAGGAATGCTGTTATTAAACTGCATATGGAAGATTTAAAAGCCACAATCTTCAGAATAAATTACCATAAAATCTCAGCATTCAGTGACATTATGCTTTTATGAGGTCAAAATGTTGGAGAGAGACACCAGGGGTTACAATGAAACCATCCAGCTGTGAAAGAGGTAAGTACATGTACAGTGTCTTGCTGCCAGGGATCCAAAAAATAGCCCTAGACCAATACTTCTTTTATGGCAAACCCACAGAGAAATGAGTGATGCATTGGTGTAATTGAGTTAGGAGAACCTAAAGACAGGGTTAAGTGTTACAACTTTTAGCTAGAATATCTTCCATGACAGGTGACCTTTTGAAGGGTTCCTCCTAAAAAAAAGTTAAAATGGTGATTTATGGAAGTTCAGCGATGGCTCCACACTGCAGCTGTTAAAGAGACCATACATGTAATTAGGTTAAACGCCACTAAGCAGAAAGAAGAGAAAAAAAATCAGGATTATGGTATGAAATATTATCACTTAAGAAAATTAAGCATCATGAACCCTTGCTGAGAGAACTTAATAAACCATCTATCATCTATCATTTGAGTGCTGATTCAGAAATCAGACCAGCATTCACAACTGCAGCGATTGATTAAAATAAATGCATACGGTATAGTAGTTTACAAATGAAGACAGTAATTTACAAATTAAGGACAGACTTTATGCCCATGGAATAAGTTGCTGAAGCTGAAAATATATTTGAAGACACTTCAAATCTACTCAAC
>NW_010231949.1:7659-13601 GCF_000690775.1 Eurypyga helias | reverse complement strand
GAAAGAGTGGTACAATTGAAAAGCTATCTGAGTTTATGCTTTGCTCGACTAGTCTTCAAACACAGAGGAGCTACTAGATGAAAGGCCTGCCCTTTGCGTGTCTGTGCGTATAAAACATACCTAGGTACGCTACCTGTACGTTGACTAACTATCCTTTTCTCGTACACTGAGGTATTTAAGTACCTATTATTACCTCATTATTTTACCCTGCAGCTGAAACACAGATCCAGCTATCCGATATACTCCTGCAAGGGAGAGTCTCTCAAGTCAGTTATCCAAAATCAAAGCACAAAAAAGGAATAGAGGCTCTGGAAAATCTTCCTTTTAGATCTTAGGCCACCCAAGAAGTCAGCAAAGAGAAAGTAAGCAATGGAAATTCTTTATTCTGACTCCCTTTTTTCTGTAATAACCAGAAAACAGGGAGATTATGCATTTCATCATGATATTAAAAGTATAGTGTAAATTCACTATTTGAAAGCTCATCTGCAATAACACAATTTTAATTGCATACTTTGAAATGAACAGGACAAGGCATTGCAGCTTTTTTTTTTTTTTAACCAGTTTGCATTTGATTTTTTAATGTCTAACAGAAATAGCAACAAAGGAAAAGTTAATGGGAGTGATCTGCCCTGGAGTCTTCCTGGCTTTTCTCAGCATCACTGAAGCCTCAAGGCTTCCTGCAGTGGATGGAGAGCCTACCTGAAGCTTAGCCATCACTGCCACACAGAATTTGCAACCTCTGCTCTTCCTGGGCACCTGCAGCCATTTAAAACACACTCCCAGATAAAGGCTGTCATCTGGGACACAGGTATGGGCCCGACAAACAGTGGATTGTTTTGTTGCCTTCTACCTTGCACTTCCAGAAGTGAGGTACAGTGCATGAGGCTGGTTGCTAAATTTGAAATTATGTTTGCTGTTGCTAATTCAGGCACCAAGAAAATCCAAGTCCACAGCTACAAAACAGCCTCCAGCTCCCAGCTGCACACTACTTGAGCTAGCTGCAGTAAGGAAGGGCTGACGGTGGCTTGGATTACCCTCGGGTGGTAGTTGCCATCACCAGTGTCTCGGATGGCTCAGTGGCAAGGTGAAACCCGGAGGCACCACATTTTCCATGACGAGCTAGAGACCATCAGTGGCAATGAAACAATGGGGCTGAGGAGTTGTCCTCTGGACGCTTTCATCAATTGCTCCAAATTAAGATCAGATTAACCACTGTTAGGTAATGACACCCTCCCCCCCAGCCTCTGTCATCCCTGGTTCAAATCCAGTTGCTTCCCTGCTATTTGGTGGGTGGATGATGAATGACCAACAAAGGACTTCTACAGAGAGACCCTGTGGAGGGGCTGGCAATCATCAGACCAGCATAGGCTTCAGCCATGCTCCAAGATCAGCAGTGACAGGCAAAGACAGACCTTTTTTAGGGAAATGACAGGATGAAAGGCTGAAGGCATTGGGTCAGCAAAAGGGCCATTTCCTTGCTGGATTCATCTCGCTGACAATGATGACAACATTGACAACAATGATGGAAGTGAGAAAGATCAAAACACGAAGGAAGTAGCAGAATTAAGCTCATCTGTGTATAATGTTCTCGTCTCCCCTGAGCACACGCATCCTGTTCCTCGGCTGGTTTCATTTGCTGCTGCTTGCTGCATGGGAGTTATTTGTGAGTCTGCCTCTGGCAGCATTAGCTATAGCTCCTCCATTCACTCAAAGGTTTTCTAGATTTTACAGGCTCAAAAAATGAAGAAGAGAGGCAGTGAGAAGAAAAAAAGTTCTTTATATAGCGCAGTTTAGCAGTTTTTGCTACTGGAAGTCACAAACCTTCTCCAAATATCCTTGTAGAGCACAAAGGAGTTAGGAGGAAAACCCAGCACAAATCGGTAAAATGTGAATGTTGAAGAAGAAAAGTATTTTTAGAGTGCTGAAGGATGCAAATGGAAATCAGACTCCCTTTTTCCTCACTGCTTTTCATCCTGTACTTGAAGTTTTAGAAACAAAATGAGTGCTCACAGGATGAAAAACAAGAGTTTCTGCTTCAAATAATGTGCATGTAGTTAATTCAGTGATAAATGATGTCTAATAATCTTGTCTGTCTACAAGGAAGCTGGGAGGGACTTTTTACAAGGGCATGTAGCGACAGGACAAGGGGTAACATGTTTAAATTGAAAAAATTAAATTGAAAGAAGGGAGATTTAGATTGGACATCAGGAAGTTCTTCATGGTGGTGAGGCACTGGAACAGGTTGCCCAGAGAAGCTGTGGATGCCTCATCCCTGGAAGTGTCCGAGGCCAGGCTGGATGAGGCTTTGAGCAACCTGGTCTAGTGGAAGGTGTCCCTGCCCATGGCAGGGGGGTTGGAACTAGATGGGCTTTAAGGGCCCTCCCAAACCAAACCAGTCTGTGATTCTATGATCCTATGATAATATAGTCCTTGAAATAATTTTAACATGTTTTCTGTCTTTACATGCCATTTTCACTGTATCTACCCAGTATTTATTGAAGATTTTTAGATAACTTGAGTAACTGTATGATCACATATATACAGTGGCCATGCTTGTATGATACTGCAAATATGTATCTAATGATTCTTAGTTCAGCAAAAAATATATACTGTATTATTTGAGAAATAGTTCATGACCATATAATGAAACATCAAATTACAGTGCATAAATCTAATGAGAAAATAATTGTCATTATGATTGCCATTGCCAAAATTGAGCTACTACATTACTTCTGAGAGCTTTGTTTTCAACTGATTTTGTTCTAACTGGAGAATTAAGTAAGCGGAAGCATGTTCTGCCCTCAAAACACTTGGCTATTAAAAAAGACACAGGGGACAGCATGAATAGAGAGGTACAGAACATACCAGAGAACTGAGTGGACATGACTGGCTCAGATTCATCAGCCTTTTTAAGAGTTTACTTCTAAGGAATAAACATCTCTGGTGGATGCTGTAAGACCGATGAATTCCTTGGAAATCCTGAGTAAGGATAGAGGAGTGATCTTGTGGGTCATTTCAGCAGAGATGCCCCATTGTCCGTGGCGGCAGGGAGAAGGGCAGGAGACACATTGTCCCTTCTGGAGCAAGGGATTCAGCCCACCAGGGACAAGGCTGGAGAATAGGGTGGGAACAGACTTAACAGTGGCTTTGAACACGAAAAGAAGAAATGTCACTTTGACCTAGAAGATGAGAAACAGGATGATGTTGCTAGATGGATGGTGGCCTTTGTGAGGGGCCTTTGTAAGAGCAGAGCGAGAAGACAGGCAGGGGGGTTGGAACTAGATGATCTTTAAGGTCCCTTCCAACCCAAACCAGTCTGTGATGATTCTATGATGAAGACATTGTCATGAGCCTGGAGCTGAGACACACCAAACCAAGACACAGGTGGGTCTGGACATGCCCTGTGAAGGCACAACCATGATAAAGCAGGGATGAAAGAGAAGCAGCACCTGGGCTCGCTCTCAGGTGCACAGGATGAGAGGAAGAGAGGAGCAGGTCAGTGCTGCAATACCTCCAGCTGAAGCACATCACAAACCTGTTGTGGTTTTTTTTTTTTTTTCCTGGCTGGCTTCCACTTACTGCCTAACAGATTGCCCAGGTTTTTGCAAACTAGTTATAGATTTAATAAAAAGCTTAGCTTTGCCACAGAGTCATTAGCAGACTGAGTCACTAATATCTCCAACCCT
Organism: Eurypyga helias; assembly: GCF_000690775.1. Taxonomy (NCBI): domain Eukaryota; kingdom Metazoa; phylum Chordata; class Aves; order Eurypygiformes; family Eurypygidae; genus Eurypyga; species Eurypyga helias. Next base: position 9,915 of record NW_010231949.1, on the reverse strand, counting down.
GTTGAGCTACAGGTCATTCCTTGAGCAAATCCATTTTCTCCCAGACGTGACAGTACATGTGGCAGAATCTGGCCTTTTTTAACATAACACGGATAGAATCTGAGGCATTTCTATTGTTGGCTGCGACCCAGTCCTGCTCATATGTTCGTGCATTTCATTAAAGGTGATGCATGAAATCACTTAGCGTACTTGACTCCTTTAAATACCTTGACAGAGAGTTAGGTAAATTATGACTTGTTTTCTGTATAAGCAAGAGCCATAGGGCTATTTTAATATACACATTCATGTGTATTAAATGCGTATGTATGCAATTAAAAATGAATTGTTTTTACAAATTTAATTATATGACTCTCATACCAAATATTTTGCAAACAAAATAAAGAAAATGTTATCCAATAGCCTACTGCCAGAAGACTGTGAAGAACAATCTGTATAGGGGATTTTAAAAATACAGGCAGTATTTCTGATAAAATTATGTATTAGTTCAAGGGCCACTCTCTTCTTCAGCGCACACAGTCAAGTCTTCTGGAATTCATGACCACTCAAAGCCTTTAATGAAAGCTGAGCACATTAGTCAGAATAAACTAATCGCTCTGTCTTTGAAGATAAACTAAAGCTTTTCTTGCTCATTCCCACATACACTGAAATGCAGAGACACTAGGAGTGTCATCATCATGTAAGACACTTGCTATTAAATCTATTCTCGATACAAGGCTGACCTGAGGTATGTTTCAGAAATCTTTCTCTTTGTCTGCTCTAATCCATCAGAATCCTTTCAGCTAAAACTACCACATTTATACATCAAAACTGTATTTTTTAAGTAAAGCTGTCACTTTTAAGACATGCATCTTTTCAGGAAAATGTCAGGGATGTTATACTTGGGTGTCCTTCTGCCCAAGAGGCCAACGGAGCCTGAACAATGAGGCAAACAAGACAGCTAATCAATAGCAGTCACAGCACTATTTTTTATCCCCCAACATCTTCATTTTCAACTCGGTACACATCATTACAATAGGGAAACAGGACAGTCAATCTCCATTAGGTTCAAGCACTGCATGAAAGAATTAATTTGGCTGCCATAAAAATGATGATACAACTGCATGCCCTTAAACCTTTAAAATTTATTCTAAATTTACAGAAAATACTTGGATAGGCAGATTGCCTAGATATGAAGGCAGGGGCATATTGACTTGGTTTTTTTCCTGTTGGCACAATGTATTTCCTACCGTGATGATTTCTCCGAGCACTGGAATACATCCTGTAAATTTTTTTTTAAGGCTTTGGTATAAAGCAATTTTACAAGTACCTGTGTAACTAATCAGATTGAAGGTTCACGATGCCAATTTCTCAGAAGTATGTCAGTGGCACTGAGTCTCGTTGCTAGCTCTAAAAAATATCCTTTAAATTTGGGATTTTCAAAGGAGCCAAGGGATTTAACTGTCCATAAACCATTCAAAACGAGTGATGAGGACCAAACTCCCTTTGGCTATTTTGACAAATCCATTTCCAGTAACTACTCATTTTCACATTTAATTTGAGTTCAAAGGAGTCAAAGTTACGATTCTCCCCCTCCTCCATGCTGACTGCTTTCAGCATCTGGCACTGAACACTGACCTTATGTCATTTGCACGTGTATGCATATATGCATATGAATACACGTGCAAACACATACAGGCAAAATCACTGAAATGGGCCAGCATATGGCAAGAAGCCTTGCTGGCGCTTCAAACACATCCACTGGCACTTGCCAAAGAGGGAGCAGGGCAGAAATGAAAAGCAGGCAGAGACTTCTAAGCCTCCCATCCTGTACGTCTGTTAACATCCTTGTATTTCCTATATTTAACGGGGGATGCACACACACCAACTTGGTGCAGGACAAGCTTTCAGCACCTGACACACTACACAGAAGGGGAACATTGTTCATGTAGCCAGCATCAGAATAATTTCGTGTCCAGGGCTGTTGTGAAGTAAAACTGGGTAGTCTTTCAGTTACTAATTATAATGTGGTTCTGCTTGCTCAGACATGCTGATTTTAACTGGAACTGGAGAAATCCATTCGTTTTTATATGGCCCCATGTTTCAAAATTTCAGCCAATTTTGAACCTATTGGTAAATAGACTGTGTTTTTTTTTTTTGTCTTGGGGTAGTAAGCAATCAATATTCAGTCTATAGGCATGAACTCTGAGAAACAGGACTTAAGTAGAAGTGAAAATGAGAGCAATGTTCCAGTCAGAAAATTTATTCCAGACCTGCAAT
>NW_010231949.1:0-7639 GCF_000690775.1 Eurypyga helias | reverse complement strand
AGCAGGAATTTATTTAAAAATTTCAAAATAGACTTGATTTTTCTCACATTTATAACTGTATGTATGACATTAGAGATATAGGACAAGCAAATGAGACAGAACTTCTCAGTGCTTTGGAGGAGCAACACATCAGGAAAGCCCTCAGGGAAAAAAAAAAAAAGAGTATTGTAACATTTGCAGAGTAAAGCTCCATCATACAACAGCCATTCTGATTATTTTTTTTTTTTAAGGCTATTTTCTCTCTTTTGTCCTCTGGCAGAATTTTTCTCAACATTAGATTCAGCTTGAAAATAGTTGCATGTTAGCCTCATGTACACAGTCTTGTTTATAGCTCCAGGATGTTACAGCAACTGTCACGATGTTTTTGAAACTTCTGGAAAGTTATCTGCCCCAAGACCTTTCCTCTGTAAGGCAGTTCACTTTTAGCTACACAGCTTGACAGAGGTTTGTGGTTTGGTTTGGTTTTGTTTCTAACATTACATATCCCTGATTATGCAAAGAAGTGAAGATCATGATTAACCTGTGGCCTACTTGAAGCTTATGCAATGACTAACTTTAAAACCATGCGTGCACTTTAATTTTCATCTGGTTCAAAGCTTTTAGGTAAAACTTCTCTGTTTTTCATACAAATTCTGAAAATGTATTTTAATTATACTTTCTTTGGAAGGAAAGTGATTTTCTGGTTTACATAGATGTAATGAAGCTACAGAATTCCTTTTCTCTGGAGAAAATTAATCTTTTGTCAGGTCTTAAGAAGGAGGAAATGTACAGTGAGATAGTTCTCTCTGGGTGATTTAATGATTATCAAGGGATGCAGCTAGAAATGCATGGAAAAAAACATAGAAAATGGGTTGTTGGTTTTTTTGGTTTTTTTTTGGTGTTGTTTTTTTTTTTACATTAGATGGGCTTGTTGAACAATTCAGCACCAGGAAACAGGAAAGAATGAAAAGTCCTTGGTGGGAACTCTATTCCCAGAAGACCCATGCTTTTCTCACGACTTACTGTGGTACCTACCAACTGATAGCTGGAGCTTGTGCTGGCTTTTCCACACGTTTTGGTCTGCATGCTAAATATGTACAGGGCCACAGAGACTGGTTTTTTTGCTCTGAATAGGAGTGTTGGAGAGAAGTACACTTCCATCAAGGAACCATAAACATATGTCATTAGTTCTTGCTGATGGCAGATTGTGTTTCTGTGTGAGCAAAGCCAACGGAAGCCAGAACAAACCTGTCTGAGATAAGGATTGAACAAAGTGACAGCTGAAGGCATGACAACCAAGTCAGAGCACTCACTATCTGTTGGGTTTTTTTCTGTGAAGTTTGCTGAAGATTGTTAAAGATTTAAATCTAGCTGTGGCTTAAATAACATTAATGTAGTTCAGACATGCACACATTTATCCCAAGTAGAAAAGAAACAGGCAAGAAATAATAATTTTTCAAACTTTAAATTATGGCTTGTTTTTTGCAGTTTCTACAAATTTTTTTCAGGTTTCAAATGTTCTGCTACTGGAAAGGTCATTCTTCTTCCAAGATAAATTCCCTAAGGATCTTCACTGTTTTATATAAATATGTAGAAGCATGCACCCCCTTTACATGCATTTCAAATTTACGTTCCACATTTTTATACATAGGTGAGTGGCATGGGGGGTGTTCAGTAAGTGACTAGGATACAAAACAGCAGGAAGACTGATTTATATCTTGGGTTTTCCACTTATCCCTTTCATTCCATTTATCCTCTTCATGCTTGCCCATCTACTCAGAAGAGATAGCAGTCTCACATGAAATCTTCCAAGCCATGTAGTATCCGTTAGAGCATCTTTGCCAAATACTGGCACAACTACCCTACAACTTGGAGCGCATAAACACAGTATGGCCAGGCTGGAATAGACCCCTGACGGCCCCCTCCTGTTGCCCTGTGTCCACCTGGGATGAACCCGCACTTCTTGGTGCCTGCTGCACTGAGTCCACCTCTGTACCAAACACTACACTGGTTTAGGACTACCTGTCTTCCAAATTTTGATACAATGAGCTTCTCACAGTTTAGCACAACTGAGAAAACAGTTTGTTCTCTGCTAAACTCTGTCCAAACAATGTTTCAGTGAGATGCCCCAAACTGGAAACTCCACATTGCCCTCAGGAACTCCCCTGAATCTTACCTTTCTTATTCAAGTTTGTATGTGTTCAAAGCTTCCAGGGATAAGAAAGAGAACATTTTCTTCCATATGTGTGTATAATTCCTGCTAATGCTTGCAGAAGTTAAATCTGTTTGTTAGAAGGAGTATGTAACCCCTTGTGTACTTTTTTTCCATTTTCTTGTGGGCCACTCATCTCTTCCATCCTTGTATCAAAATAATTGGTAGCAACACAAGGCTCAGAAACATCTCAGCTGTCGCATAAAGTGGATGTCAACAATATCAGTATAAAAAAAAATTACATGTTACGTTGTTTCAAATGCAGAGATAGTATGAAAAAGAACACACAGTGGTGTGCTATGCATCATTTAAAACCAGACATACTCTTCTGCCAAGATCCTTGTCACTGACAGTATTAGATGTGTGGATTTTCCCCTTTTACTTCTTACAGGGTTTAAATGTAAGGCTTTTTGGTTTTTCTTTGTGGTTTTTTTTTTTTTTGAAACAAAGGTCACTTACTTAGCTACAGATAAATAAAAATTCAAGCATCCACAGAAAAATCAATAAAGGTACTAAAAATCTAAGTTGATAATAAATTTTTGTTCCCTCTTCACATAGCTCAGGAATGTCAGTATTTACTGGAACCACTGTAATATCAGATATTTCAGAAGAGTATTGATTTTGCCACTGAAGTGTGACTAAAGGGATAAATAAACTGCTCCTGGGGTCAATCGATCCATTTATCTTTGCTGTTATTTTATAAAAAGTCAAAGCAGCATAAACTTTGATAAATAAATGTTACCATAAAAGAAATACTATCGATATGAAGATTTTGAGAACAATGTGAAAATATCTAGTCTGCCAGCACTGAGTTGCAAAATCAGTTATATTTATGCTGCTTTGAGTACTAACAATGAGGAAAAAATATGTCTTTTCACCGGTGATGCACAATGCAGAGTTTACACTTCTGAATGTGGCTCAGTGAATTAGGCTGAGTGTTATTGTACATAAAATAAAATATTGCACAAGATAGGAAATACATGATGGAAAAAGGGAAAAATGCCTTTATTTTTGTATTTGTAATGAATCTGAATCACAGTTGTACTGATGCATTCTGCTATTTAAAAAATAAAACATTTGGTAACGGCTGATGTATCCAAGTTGATGAGATAAGTAATGAGAATATGCTGAAGTGACTTTATGTAGCTTTAATTGTGAGCAGGATAATAACTACTTCAAGAAGTCACAATGATATTATAAAGACTACAGTGCAAAAGTCATGCAGAGCTTGCCACAATGTGATTATGATGTGAATTTAAGGTGGTAAAAGAATATTAAGACAAATAGGAGGTTTTTGTAAGACTTAAGAAAGTGCTGTCATTGTAAGAAACTATGAGTCTCCTTTGTAAAGCTATGTATGTATATCAACAGAAAAAGTGCAACGACATGAGGATAAAATGACAGAGAAGCTGTATAACCTTTTTTTTATATGATACCTAGGCAGTAGGTGGGTGTTATCCATCTGAATTAAAGTATTTAGAAACTAGACACCTCAGCTCATGGCTAGTCACCCTTTGGTCTGCTCACAGTCAATGGAAAGAAGCAGACTCTCTCCAAGAGCAGTTCTGCTTTCAAGGTCTGTGACTAAGAAAAAGCAGCTGAACTTTGGAGGTTCCTGTTTTAGTCTTTTGACTCTAAAAGGAGTCTAGGCTAGACTTGCACATGCAAATTTTAAACATTGCAAGCGAAGGACAATGAATCCTATGACATGTATTAGTAATAAGAAAGACATTATAAAGTCACCAAAGTGAGAGATCAGTAGGCTGTTGGTCAAAAAACGAGTTGCCTTTCCTGTAGTCATCAAATTAAAAAAACACAAACAAACAAACAAAACAAAACAAACAAACAGGGATATACAGATGGTTTTAAACTTTAAGCAGTTCAAAATGGTTGCATGAATTTGAATGAAGTCATCCTTGACAAGACTGGAACGAATCTCTTCTTGTATTTTTTTCTTACAATCTGAGTTAATGACTCCTCAGCAGGCTCCTAAGAAACCCTGGGGAGAGCTGCTGAAGAGACTACCACCCTCTTGCCAGTGGAAAAGCACAGGGTTGCTCAGAACAATCAAGGTCTTGATTTCATCTCAAGCAGCCCGCTAAAACTTGCAAGGCAGTGCCCTTCTCTCCCTGAAGAGCGAGCATTCAGAGAAGAGCTCCTTATCTAAGGTACTGCAGCTACAGGGGAGAGATGGGGAGACAGGGAGAGGAAGAAACGAGGAGGCAACTTTATGTAAACTTCACCATGAACAGCCATAGAAGTCTACAGCGAGAGGCAGAGGTGCTTTCTTATGAAAGAAAGAGGTGACACGCAAAGGCTTTTGAAAGTCTGCAGGACTACAAAAGCACAGCTAGCTAAATAAAAGCTGCTGATGGGAAAAAAGGACTCTCTCAGGTGGTTAATGGAAAGAAGCTGAAGGGCATGGAAAAAAGGAGAGTTAACAAAAGCTGACATAACTTAATAAACAAGTGGGTTTCCTCTTGGTTTAGAATGTAAACAATTTCTATTGAAAGAAATACATTGACTCAGTTCTGGATTGTGCTTTTTAATCTCCAGGAAACAAACTGTGATTAGACATCCCAATTGATATCTGTGAAGTACCACTGTACCCTGGTCTTGGGAGATAGCCCCTATGGCCTCCTTGGGCCCTTCCAGCTCTGTTGTCTAAGGTCAAAATAAGGTAGCCCTTATGCATCCTACAGTCTTACATAGCCATGCCTCAGACAGGTCAGGGCAATGACAGCTCACATCCAAGTTTCTTCTGATGACATTCAGGTTCCACACACCCACCCAGCTCTTCACATGACCACCTAGAGCCCTGGGGCATACACCATTTGCCTCAGAGACCTAAGAGGAGAAGATCCTGGAAGTGGTTCTCAAGGGAACATTGTATTTTACTACTGGCTTTGAAAAGTGAGGCTGGAAACCCTAAATTACTGCATAGCTTTGACAGTGACAGAGCCTTAAAGAAAGCCAATGAAAGCAGCTACTGCTTTTGGCTACTGAAGGCCAAACCTCACCCACATATCCAAGCGACCTTCCCCCGCCGAGCAGAGATGACTGCCAGACGACTGTCGCTTGCAGTTTTCCTGCAGTGACACAGCCACACAGAGACTCGGGCACATGAACTCTGACGGATATCTCAGAAGGGGAAGATGATACTCTAGTTTTCAATAATGAGGATCAGCCAGCTTTAGGGTCCATCTCAGGCACTCATCATGACCCTTCTTGGTGAAACAGGCTTCATGAATCAACCAGGGATGGCTGCTAGAGAAAATCAACTACAGCCAATCCTTACATCTTCATCTTACGTAGAGACTAACAAAGGGCAACTTAACATCAGTTGGAAACACCTGCCAGCACTTTATTTCATTTACAGTCAGAAGAAAGAAAAGGAGACAGAAATATTGTGCTCAGCATATGTGTGTTTTACTGTCTGTCCTGCCAGTAACAGCTGCCAAGTGGTGATCTATTTGCTTCAGCAACCCACTAATTTTCCAACAGTAACTGGAAACAAACAGTAGTGCTATAACATTTCCCATGTTCCAGCAGCAATATTCATGTATGATGTACATTTTTCAGGTCTCAGGCTATATATTTGGTATTAATATAAAATAAAACTTTATAAAAATTGATTTCTTTCCCCCAATTTTTTGCTGCCCACTGGTTCATATATGACACAGTGCATCCTTCCCATGGACTGGGATGCTGTTTTGGCTCACGAACTGGACAACTATACAACTTCTTCCTTTCTGTAATGCCGTGCTGTGAAGATCGTACATATGTTTGGGAAAGGCGGCAAATCAGCCACACCACAGAAAGGAAAATCAGTCCCACAACCTCTATATGAGATACAACTTCACTGCTGTGCTTTGATATAAACCTGGCTTAACACCAACAGATTGTCAAACGCTTGTTGTTGCAAAGCTTTGAAGCAGCAGCATGTTCCTGAGCAAAAACATAAAGGACAGGGAAGGCAACAGACTCAAAAGAGCATAGAAATTCTGTTACCAGGGCAGAAAAGAGCCACTGCTGGGCAGAGCTCTGCAGATGGGCACTGGGACAGTTGCAGAGGGATGGCATAGGCATCCCTCTGCGCTGGCAGGCTCCAGGGAGATCGCCCACTCCCAGTGGTGAGAGGTAAATCCCCCTCCCTAGCAAGGCAGATAGCAAGTCTCTTCTGACTCCCACAGAAGAAGGAGCAAGGGCAGTGAAACTGCCTCGCCTGGGTTGTTTTGACATATGCTATACCCATCAGTTATTTTTAAATCATGTCATTTGACAAATTAGTGGAATTCATTCACAATTTCTGATTTGCAAGCTGAGTTTCCCTGCTACTTCTAGGAATCTATGCAAATAGTAACATGATGCTTTCTGTTTTCCTCTGTATTTTAAAATCTCTACAGGTTGTGACTCTTCTTACTTACCTATTCTATTTGCTGGCAACTGTGTTAAAGACTGCAATAAACAAACTAAATAATTAACTTATCCACTTTCTTACACTTTAAGCGATGTATTATTTAAGAGTCCAGGCATTAAAGTCTGAGCCCTGAAAACATGCCCTTGGGATCAGTTGCTTTGAAGTCATCTGCAAAGTTAGACAGATGTACAAATACTTGAAGGATCAGATCCTAAAAAAGGTTATCTTTATTGCAACGATGAGCAATAATGAATTTGTTTGGTATTCCATCATATGTTAAAATGTAGCACCTATTCAACTGCTATCAGAAAAGTAATCGTATTTGCACTGTTTGTATTCTTCTAATTTGATAAATGAGTTTGCTTTATACATTTGCTTTATGCAGTGAAAGAATATTAAAGCAGGCCTGGTTAACATCATGTTTGGAAGCATAAGGGAATTGTTCTTTGGGAGGTTTCACTCCTGCCAGTATTAAAGTATTATGAAAAGCAAAATGAACATATGGTTAAGCCAATTTGAATGCACTTCTAATGAACAAATGAACCCACTTAGCTGCATCAGTTAAAAACCAAAAAAACTGCCAGATCTTCTCTTTTAGCACTGTCTGGCTGCATTACCATCACAGAACCATTTAGGTTGGAAAAGACCCCTAAGATCATCAAGTCCAACCATAAACCTAACACTGCCAAGTCCACTACTAAACCCTGTCCCTAAGCACCACAGCTACACATCTTTTAAATCCCTCCAGGGATGGTGACTCCACCACTTCCCTGGGCAGCCCGTTCCAGTGCCTGACAACCCTTTCAGGGAAGAAATTTTCTTAATATCCAATCTAAACCTCCCATGGCACAACTTGAGGCTGTTTCCTCTCATCCTATCACTTGTCACTTGGGAGAAGAGACCAACCCCCACCTCTCTGCACCCTCCTTTCAGGCAGCTGTAGAGAGTGATCAGGTCTCCCCTGAGCCTCCTCCAGGCTGAACAACCCCAGTTCCCTCAGCCACTTCTCAAGGGACTTGTGCTCCAGA
>NW_010231948.1:0-8766 GCF_000690775.1 Eurypyga helias | reverse complement strand
TGGGCGGCCCGGGGTGGGGGTGGAGGCCGCCGGTCCCCTGAGGGCCGTGGGTCGGGCTGTTGTCTCCAGGGAGGCTCACCGGGTTTCTGATAGGCACAAGGGCGGGGAGGGCAGCAGGGGCAAGCCCAAGAGGTATCCCTGCGGTCACCTTGCCCCTGTCATGGTCTCGTGTCACTTAATGCCCGCATTGTCACCCTTGTTTGTGCGTCTGGGATGCCTGGAAGTCTTACTTCCTTATCACCGGTGAACAATGTGTACCAGGTTTAACTGTTGAGCTGATACGAGAAAAGCTGTGATGGAGTCCAGGTCTCACGTCCTGAAATGGTTGCACTGAGAGCAGTGGAACTGCCCTGGGGAAAACAAGGTCTTTACCCAGCTTACCCTTCATGAGGGAAACTGAGTCCCTCTCTAGGCTTGTATATCAGATGGCTGAATCTGTATTTTCAGGAGTGGGTGAAAAGAGAGAAGTATATCACTTTGTCCGCAAGACACGCAAATGGATGCCAAAGCTTGAAAGATCGGAAAAGGTTGTTCTTGTACTACAAGATTTTGCTTGTTTCTGTCTGTTCTTCTTTATGGGTCAGTGGAAAAGCTGAGAAGCTCTTTCACCTTTGCTTTTTCATCTTTTCATGCGCGGGACGCTGAGCTAGCTGCCTCTGTGTCTGATTTGGATATAGAGGATGCAAGCAGTGTGGTTTTATTTCTTTCTTGTAGTGGCTTTCAAGTCTGCTGCAGTTAATGCACTTCCCCATGAAGTAGTTGATAGAAGTATTTCAACAAAATTATACTCTTAATGAGAACATCTGAACAGAGAAGATCTGAAAACATCACAGGTGGAAGAATGTGCCTTTTCATAATTACTAAAGCAGTTTTAATAAAAATATGGTTTTGTTTATCAGAAAGATTTTTTTTTTTTTATTTTCTTGATCTGTAAATCCTCAGTTGCAGCAACAGGTATGGGTGTTTGGAAAATATGATTACAGTGTTACCAATTACTAACTTTATAGATTGTTTATATAGATCAGTAGACAGTTGCACCTACTGTTATTTAACTGTTTTGAGACATGGTAAATAGTGTTTGTTTCTAGTAACATGAAAGCAATCTACATGTCTGCAGACCATGAGGAGGACTTAGGTGTGGTGGCATGAGACTGTGGTTCTACAAGTGTGTTAAGGGGACATGTTTCTGGCCCCTCTTTCACTGCCATTAGTATTTTTCAAGTTGTATGCTAAGTTGATTAAAGAACTGATTATCTGAGAAACAGTCATGGTATTTCATTTCCTTTTGTTGAGTGGTCGCCCTTGTAGGTACCAAAGGGAGTGAATGATGTGTCAGTCAAAGCTGAGTGAAGTGTGCGACTTGCCTTTAGTGTCAGCGTGCAGGTGTGTCAGTTTAAAGTGATTGTGGAACCACAATCTGAGGGTCCCTGCCCTGGTAGTCAGAATTTCTAAGCATTGTAGAATTCTGCTTGTCATCTTCAGCAAATGTTACAGGCTATTTAAACTTGGCCTTTCTTGCCTATATACTTTATTTTTGAGATAATTCCCATTTTGAGTGGCAGAAATAGGAAGGCTTGACAATATTATGCCATGTAGTTTGTTTGGATTTACATCCTTCCTGAAGACTGTCAGTAGCCAAGGACACTTCTGATATTCTTTTTACAGTTTTAGCTGGAAATTGATTTTACACTGATGTACATAAGCAAACCAATTGCTTTGTCAGTGTGATACAGTTTTTGCCTTAAGGTGCCTTAACAAGGATATTATTTAGGGGATGGTGACTTTCCCTTTGGAAGATCTGTCTCTTACTCCTGGTTTACTCACACTTTTCAGAAAAAGTCACAGAACACTCCCAGCCTTACTTATTGTAGAACTGGATGGTGTGGAATGATGTGAGGGACAGCAGAAAGGGAAAGGAAGTTGAATGCTGCACTGGGAAATGAAATTAAATGTCTTTCTATGCAATCATCCAGGGTACAAAGCACGGCCTTAAACCAAACTTTTAACAGGTCTATGTGACTTGGTTCTATTTTTCTGTTATGTCATTTGGGATGATTAAATTTTAATTGTAGGGTGCTGAGCACTTAAAACTGTAATTATGACCTCTGGAAGATGAATCCTGTGGTGTAAAGTTGTGCTAAGTTGGAACTCCAAATTAGCTTTAATTTTTGGTTCTTGTTAGTATTCTCATTCACCTGTATTTGAATTTCCAAAGAAGATTTTATTTTGGAGGGGGGAAAATAACAGATATTTGTAAAGTACACATGCAAGGGATTGGCAGTGTCAGAGAAGAGTGGTATGGAAATGTGTATTCAGTGTAGTGATGTGATTGTATGTATATGAGAATAAAAGGAAAAGTAGTGAACGAGGCAGTGGTTTTGAGGAAGGTTGCAGGGGAGGACTTGAGGAATCAAATGTAAATACAAGTAGAGTGAACTTTTAGTTTTCTCTTGTAGAAAAATACTGTCTACTTTCTGACATGTATTGGATATGTCACTTGATTCTGTGGGTTCTTTTTCATTGCCATCTAAGGTTTTGAGATTTCCCCAACATACTTTCCCCACCGCCTGTGGGCTTGCTGCTTGTGCGACAAAATCCAAACTAAGTGGGTGTCTTGTCAGTAAGGAAGTTAGTTAGTTTTTAATTCTGGAATGCCCTGGCAAAGAAGAACTTGGAAGTTATTTTCCCACATGTGAATGAATTAAAAAAAGAAACATAGCAGATCTGGTAGCTATTGCTGTTGCTGAGGTGGTAGGAATACATTATAAAAAAATTCAGGTCCTCAGAGTATAGTAGTAAATCAGCTTTGAGAAGGGTTTAAGATGTGTGGAATAGGAGCCAGTAGTTCAGTCTCAGAAAGGGACACTAAGAGTATTCAAAAAATTCTAAAGATATACAAGCAATTTTTGGAAATGTTTTTATTGGGAACTTTTCTTTATCGTAGAATCATAGCATGGTTTGGGTTGGAAGGGACCTTAAAGACCATCCAGTTCCACCCCCCCTGCCATGGGCAGGGACCCCTTCCGCTAGACCAGGTTGCTCAAAGCCTCATCCAGCCTGGCCTTGAACACTTCCAGGGATGGGACATCCACAGCTTCCCTGGGCAACCTGTTCCAGTGCCTCACCACCCTCTCTGTGAAGAACTTCTTCCTGATATGCAATCTAAATCTCCCCACTTTCAATTTAAACCTGTTACCCCTTGTTCTGTCACTACAGGCCCTTGTAAAAAGTCCCCTCCCAGCTTCCTTTTAGGACCTTTGAGGTACTGGAAGGCTGCAATAAGGTCTCCCCGAAGCCTTCTTGTCTCCAGGCTGAACCATCCCAATTCTCTCAGTCTTTCATCATAGCAGACGTGCTCCAGCCCTCTGGGCATCTTCGTGGCCTCCTCTGGACTCGCTCCAACTGGTCTATATCCTTCTGATGTTGTGGGTTCCACAGCTGGATGCAGTACTCCAGGTGGGGTCTCACAAGATCAGAGAACAGGGGGGGAGAATCGCCTCCCAGATTTAATCCAAAAAAATCTAACAAGCTCTGCTTTTAACCTCACTAAAAATTGTAGCTCTCCCTGAAGAACTATGATAGCTGTAGGAAATAATTTATACTTTCACTTATTTTACTGTAATGCCTTGTTATTTCCTGTTTGATCAACCTGAATTTGGAACATTATCTATTCATCCAACTGTGTTGGCTTCCTTACATGCTGTGAGATGACAGCCTGATTACTTGAAATACTATATCTGGATTGCAAACTTTACATTGAAAACTGCTAGTCTTTACTTCAGTAACTTAAATTTGGGAGCCCAAATAAATTTTTTTTGAAACATGAACATACTCCAAAAATTTGATAAATTTGTGTGTCTTTACCCCTTGTTCTGTCACTACAGGCCCTTGTAAAAAGTGCCCCTCCAGCTTTCTTGTAGGTCCCTTCAGGTACTAGAAGGCTGTTGTAAGGTCTCATATACATCCTATGTTGTTTTGTATTTCTTTTTTCTGTGTTTGGAATGTGCTTTCATTTATAAAGTGAGCGTAGTTGTTCCCCTCCACCTTATGTAAGAGCAATGTGGGATGGTATGGAGTAGAGGTGGTGATCTGAGTGGCTGTGTTGCCTGGTACAAATTGACATAAAAAGAGGTGGTTTTTTTTTAATCCCAACAGTTCTTTGTTTTTCTTGGTATTTCTGAAACTTTCCTGAGCAGTCTTTATGTAGCTTAACAGTTATATATTAGTATAATGTGTTGAATACCAATTCCTTCATGACTTCTGGGTATCACAGATCAATCTGGCATTTGTTTGGCATAGGAAGAATGAGTGATAATACCTTACAGGATAACATAATCAGAAGGCAGTGTCTTTTCTTACAACCCAAAGATGAAGGCAAAGCTAAATCAATAGACAATCTATAGCACGTTTTGTTTATTACATCTTGGCACTTAAAATATTTGGCTTTATTGCCTCTTTAGCTTATGCAGTTAAATTATTCACTATATGAAGTTGTGAGTAATATCCTACAAATTCCTTGTGTATTTTCTATCAGAGAACTTGAATCGGTCAATATATGCATGAGTGTTGCATTTAAGTTAATATGTAGAACATATTGTTTGACCATTATTGTTGTAATTGCAGCCAAGAGGCAACAGAAAACATGGTGCATCATTTATCATCACTAGAGCAATTACAGGTAAGTATGACTTGTTCTTGTGTTTATTACTTATAAGAATGGTGTGTGGATTGCTTGTAAAACTTAAAATTTCTGCACTTTAGGGTGCCTAGTATAATGGAAATAGAGTGCAGGATGTGTTTTCGGGAAGGTCATAGAATCATAGAATGGTTTGGGTTGGAAGAGACCTTAAAGATCATCTAGTTCCAACCCCCCTGCCATGGGCAGGGACACCTTGCACTAGACCAGGTTGCTCAAAGCCTCATCCAGCCTGGCCTTGAACGCTTCCAGGGATGGTGCATCCACAGCTTCTCTGGGCAACCTGTTCCAGTGCCTCACCACCCTCTCTGTGAAGAACTTCTTCCTGATATCTAATCTAAGATGTTTTCTGATTATCAATATTGCTATGGCTTTTTTTATGTCATTTTTGTGAGCTTTCTTGTCTCTACCTTATTGGGACAAACTAGTAAACCATACATCTAAGAAGTTTAGAAGCTCTGTTGTGTTTTGCAGAATGTACTAGATCTTCCATTGGGCTGTTTAACTAGCTAGACAGTTCTATAAGGAAGCTGTACATTCTGTTTATATCACACTGCCATTCCACACTTGATTTATGCAGTAACTTAATTGCATTTTCATGCAGTAGGAATTTCTCTTAGAATTTCTAGGAATATGTAGTGATTTTTTTTTTTTGATGTGCCATTTGCATTTACTCTAATAAAAGAATTCATTGACCAAGGATAGAGGGTCTTCCTCTTAATACTTTTTTTCTTTTGTGACAATTTCTGAGATTCTGTGTGCAGTAAGCTGGAAAGTGGTTTGTTTTGTTGGTGTTTTTTTTTTTTTTTAAACAGCTAGAGATATAATTTTTGCCTCTTTTTCCTTTGTAGGTCCTGCATTGTTTTTACTTCGGTACATCTGGTACAGGTAGGTTTGAAAATAGTGCTTAATCTTTTTATTTGGTTATATTTTTGTAGCTTTTTGATTTGAAGGAAAGTTATTTTTAATGAGAGTAAAACTGAAGACTTTTAAAAAATATTGTCCAAACAATGCTTAGAATATACTCTCTTCATAAGTTTATACTGTAACCACTTGGGTTGCAGCTACAGCCTGTCTAGAAAGGAGCTGGTGGATACGTTTTGAGTTTTCACTTTTATCAGAAGTCTGGGCAAACTTACAGTTGGAACATAGTCTTTCTCAAAACACATATTTGTCCTCCCCACTCCCAACTGAGATATTGCAAGTGAAGCTGGGTGGTGGGTGTTTGGTTTTGGTGGTGTGGGTTTTTTTTTTTTGGGTTTTTTTTTTTTTAAAGCCTCAATGAAAAGGTGTGATGCCATGACAGGATTTGTTTCTGTCGGAGTAATATTTTGGATATTTTTTTCTTAGCAATTCAAACTGTCAAAGCTTGGTAAGTAGTTGAGCATCACTCATGCCATTTATGAATTTAACTTCTGATTCAAAAGGCAATTAAATGGTCCCAGAAACATACTGGGGTAAATACAGTGTTCCTGGAGAATTTCAGCTCTATGGTTATACTATTCTGTTGATGCACTTGGCAGGTTTAAAGATACCAGTTCTCCCTTTTTAGGGGTATTCTGTTACTTTTGAGGTATATGGCAAGGGACATTAATGTGACTCCCTGTGAAGTGATACTATACTTGAATTCAGCAAGCAATGTTGTTTTCACTATTGCTGGGGTTCTACTCTTTGTGCCACACCCCTCATGCCCCCACCTGGCCTTTTTTGGGATGGTGGGTTGAGTGGTGTTTATGGGCTCCATACCATCATATAGGTCTAGTTGTAAGGATTCAGTTTCAAACAGAATTAACTTATTTTTCTTCCCTCTGCCCCGGGAGTCACATTTACAGTCTGATTTCTAGCTTTTATAAGTGATTTTAGTTGCTGTTTTTATGCATTTAATAAAAGTGTTTAGGAGGGAGCTTGGGAGACCTCTAGTTTAAAGTCCGGCTAAAAGCATGGTGAACACTGAATTCAGACTAGGTTCCTTAGGGCTCTCTCTAGCTAGGTCTTGAAAAGTTTAAAAGATGTAATTATAGAATCAGAGAATCTTTTAGGCTGGAAAAGATCTTTAAGAGCATCAAGTCCAACCGTTAGCCTAACACTGCTAATACCACAACTAAACCATGTCCCTAAGCACCTTGTCTACATATCTCTTAAATACCTCCAGGGATGGGTCTTAACCACTTCCCTGGGCAGCCTGTTCCAATGCCTGATAATCCTCTCAGTGAAGAATTTTTTCTTAATATCTAATCTAAACCTCCCCTGGTGCAACTTGAGGCTGTTCCTGCTTGTCCTATCACTTGTCACTTGGGAGAAGAGACCAACCCCCACCTCTCTGCAACCTCCTTTCAGGTAGCTGTAGAGAGCAATAAGGTCTCCCCGGAGCCTCCTCTTTTCCAGGCTGAACAACCACAGTTCCCTCAGCTGCTCCTCACAGGACTTGTGCTCCAGACCCTTCACCAGCTCCGTTGCCCTTCTCTGGACACACTCCAGCACCTCCGTGTCCTTCTTGTAGTGAGGGGCCCAAAACTGAACACAGAATTCAAGGTGCTGTACTGGGCCTCAACAGTGCCCATTACAGGGGAAAGTCACTGCCCTAGTCCTGCTGGTCACACTGTTCCTGATGCAGGCCAAGATGCCATTGGCCTTGGCCACCTGGGCACACTGCTGGCTCCTATTCACCCCCAGGCGTTTTTCCACTGGTGAGATCCCAAAGGCTCTATGGGCAGCCTGTTCCAATATCTGTCTTCATGGTGAAGAATTCTCTTCCTTATGTCAGCTTGGAATCTCCTCTGGTTTAGAATTATAGAATCATTTAGTTTGTAAAGGACCTTCAAGATCATTGAATCCAACCATTAACCTATTGCTGGTAAGTCCACCAAAAGATTGATCATGTTTTCTTGTGCCCTTGCCATGCACCTCAGTGGCTGCCATCTTCATGGTATCCTTCTAGGCATCAGAGGGCTGCTGGCTGGTCTCCCTGAAACCTTTCCTTTTCCAGGCTAAACAAATACAATTCCCTCAGCATCTCCCTGTAGGGCAAGTGCTACAGTCCCCTCTTGGTGACCCTACAGTTTATTGGTGGTGTTCTTATAATGGAGTGGCCCAAAACTGGCTGCTGACCAGTGATGAGTCAATACTCCGTTACTTTAATATGTGGTTTTGTTCTGTTAAGGCTAACAACATCCTTGTTTGTACTCATCATTGGCGGAGTGCGGTGTTGATTCATGTTTAGTTGCTAAAACCTCCCAGGTGATTGATGGTTGCCTTAAAGCGAAGTCATCTGGCGTGCATATGTCTGGTGCTGCTTTTCTTGGGTGTATGTTCTGATTTAGCCTAATGTTTTTGTTATTTCAGCCCTGCAAAGTTTTCTCTGCCCACTGGACTGGTTCGTCTAGTTAGTAAGCAGATCAACTGGCACCTAGTACTTGCAAGGTAACCAGCTTACATGCTTTCCCATTTTTGGCAGCAGTGAATGTATTAATTCTTCCTCTCCTCCCCCCCTCATCTCCTTTGGTAACAATGCTGAGTCAGTTGTGCTAAAGTAATCTTACTCTTTTTGGTGAAGAGAAATACTGGGGGCTTTCACAGGTAATGTTGGGACGGAAAGGTCAGTCTGCTACCTCGGGGCTTCCACGCTGCTCCCCCCACGCATCTCTCGCTTGGGTCTGAATGTCCTTCTACCTTTTGAGGTAAAGTGGCTTGCAGTGCAGTCATTCTCAAACTCCAGTCCTGAATTTGATCAGTTAGAAACTTGGCAGAAAATGTAATATTAATTGCTTGTTTTAAAATTTATGGGAAGTGAATGCATACCTGCAAGACCTGTCTGCTGTTGCATCTGTAGAGGAGGAGTCAGAGTTCCAAGGCTAGAACCAGCAGTAGTCTTAGCAGCATCAGTGAGATCACTGTCTTTTAAAAATAAGCATAAATATGTACAGAAAAATGGTTCAGGGACATGAAGGTGGTATGGAATGTTTTAGTTTATTATGTATTATCGCTGAATATGATGGTGATTCTTTAAAGGAAGCAATGATCCCTTTTCATGTGCAAGCCAGTTGCAATGTTGTATGTTGGTGTCGTGGTTT
>NW_010231947.1:0-881 GCF_000690775.1 Eurypyga helias | reverse complement strand
CTCAGCACGGCATGACACAGCTCGGCATGGCATGACATGGCTCGGCACAGCTTGGCACAGCATGACACGGCTCGGCATGGCTCGACACGGGTTGGCATGGCACGTCTCAGCACGGCATGACATGATATGGCACGGCATGACACAGCACGGCTCGGCACAGCATGGCACGGCTCAGCATAACACGGCTCGGCACAGCAAGACACAGCATGACATGGCTCGGCACGGCATGACACGGCGCAGCACAACATGGCTCGGCACGGCACAACACAGCTTGGCATGGCTCAGCACGGTGCAGCACGACATGGCACAGCACGCAGGGCTGGGGCATGTGGTGCAGGCGTGTGACACGTGGTACAGGCCCACAGCACATGATGCGGGCATGGGACACACGGTGCAGGCGTGTGACACATGGTACAGGCACACAACATGCGGTGCAGGCATGTGACACGCTGTACAGGCCCCCGGCACAGGCGTGTGACACACCGTGCAGGCGTGTGACACACATTACAGGTGTGTGACACGCAGCACAGGCATGCAACACGCAGTGCAGGCGTGTGACACGTTACAGGTGTGTGACACATGCTACAGGTGTGTGACACGCGGTGCAGGCACGTGACATGCAGCGCAAGTGTGTGACACGCTGTGTAGGCATGTGACACCATGCAGGCGTGTGACACTGCACGGGCACGCAACACATGTTACAGGCGTGTGACCCATGTTACAGGGGTGTGACACATTACAGGCATGCGACACGGTGCAGGCGTGTGACACACCACACAGGCATGCAGCCCATGCACCTGGCATGCGACACACGTTACAGGCATGTGACACGCGTGGTACGCATCTGGCACAGTGCACAGGCGTGCGACACGCGTTACAGG